>NW_024387398.1:1637500-1909219 GCF_900408965.1 Simochromis diagramma
TGTTGTAATCTATCTCATCAATAGTGTTTGAAACATTAAAATTTACAGACATTTATTTACTTGCTTATCCATGCCGGATCGCAGGGCAGCAGCTGCACAGAAGCTTAGACCTCCCTCTCCACAGCCACCTTCTTCAGCTTATCCGGGGGAAGCATCAAGGCGGTCCCAGGCCAGCTGAGACATGTAATCTCTCCAGCATGTTCTAGGTCTTCCCATGGGCCTCCTTCCAGTGGGACATGCCCAGAACACCACACCCAGGAGGCACCTTGTAGGCATCTTTGTCAGATGCCCAAACCACATTAACTGGCTCCTTTCGATACGGAGGAATAGCAGCTCTACCCTGAGCCCCTCTCAAATGTCTCAACTCCTCACTCTAACCAGCCACCCTTAGAGAAACCTCATCTGCTGCAATCTCATTCTTTCGGTCACTACCGTAAGCTTGTGACCATAGGTGAGGTTGATGGCGTAGATTGATCGGTAAATCGAGATCTTCGCTTTTACAGTAAGCTCTCTCTTCACCACAACAGAGTAGCACAGTGTCCCCTTCACTTCTCAACCCGTCTGTCAATCTGTTGCCACCATATTCTGTCACATGTGACCCCGAGATACCTAAGCTCCTCCAACTGGGGCGCCAACCTGTCCCCAATCCAAAGTGGGATCTTCATCCTTTTCTAGCTGAGGACCATGGCTTCAGATTTGGAGGTCCTGATTCACATTCCCGCTGCTTCAAACTTGGCTGCAAACTGCTCCAGTGTGAGCTGGAGGTCACCCCCAGATAAAGACAACATAACCACATCATCTGCAAAAAGCAGAGATGAAATTCTGGGACCGTTAAAGTTGAAGCCTTTTACATATTTAAATTGGACACTGGCGCAGGCTTTCATGCATGTTTCTCACACAGTACAATGGTGTTGTCAGCTTCTTCGTCGTTGCTATTGGTTGCAACCAATCTGGTTCTCCTGGGCTTTGTTATGATGTTTGTGTTCTGGTGATTTGGGCGAGCTTGATGGGGGCGGAGATGTTCTTACAGCACAAATTAACACACAACCTGGTGTTATCTACGCTAGTGTACTCACCGTTGCTTGAAAGTTCGGTTTCCGGGTCTCATCATCACTTTTAGGGGTTTGGTTATTATGCTGATTAGTAGCACAACGTCACAAATGTGCATGTTGTTAAATACCCCAACTCTTTCATCTTTGGACTGAAGGAAGAACAACACTCGGCATTTAATGCTCAATCAACAATCTCTTTAATCAATATTCCATACAATACAGTGTCTGACTGTTTCTCACATTCTTATAGCTTCGGCCCCCCTCCAAACTAAGCATTCACATTCTTTCTCTCTCAGTAAGCCTAAGTTATGACCTTGGCTTCCTGTTCAGTATGTTTTGTTCTTTCTAATCAGAGAAATAAGGCCATGATTCTAGATAAACAGCAGTCCCAGGCACAAACACATACAAAGAGCTCACTCTTTAATCCTTTTCTGACACATCAGTACTATGGCCATGCTGGCTTGAACAGACACTAGTTTATGATCGTTCTCAAAGTCTCATTGCACAAACCGAGCTAGCCTGCCAGCGGTACAAACCCATACTTACAGATTGGTTTCCTTTAAAAAGAACATATACATTGAAAGAGCAGTATCAAATAAGTTACATTTGTTATCAACATTACAGTATTGTGCCAGTTTTAACATGATCCCAGAAAACTACATCTGAATCGTAGACACGTGTTACAATATTTGTTCACGTGTCTGTAGTGAAAACCTTATTGTATTCTAAACTGAGGGATGGATACTAGTTTCTGTTATTTCTATCCATGTTCTATTCCAAAGTAGTTTATACTTGCCTGTTAAGTAACTTACACGAGGGCTCCAAAAATGTTGATATTAAATGGATTAAGATATCTATCAGAACAAATGGAAACTAATGTATCAAATGTTGAAATGTTCTTTGTGTGTGTGTTTTGCACTGAGTCGTGTTTTTTTACTGCCTGTTAAAGTGCTAGCTAACTTCCAAAATGCAAATTTGTGGCTTAAAAATTGACAAGGTAGTACCAGGAAACTCTAGGATCTGCAGAATTTCAATATCCTTTGGTCCTTTAAA
Source organism: Simochromis diagramma (assembly GCF_900408965.1). Classification (NCBI taxonomy): domain Eukaryota; kingdom Metazoa; phylum Chordata; class Actinopteri; order Cichliformes; family Cichlidae; genus Simochromis; species Simochromis diagramma. The sequence goes on from NW_024387398.1 coordinate 1,639,606, forward strand.
TGAAGGTCATTAAGTGGTTGTTATGTTGTTCTGCAGAAGACAAAACCAGTTTCAATTTCGTGCTCAATCGTTCTAAGTAAAACTTTATGTAGAAGCCAATAAATGCTTGAAGTCTCTTAGAACATAGTCTCAAAGATTGATAATCATTAAAATGTAAAATCCAGAACCTTTGATCTGCCCACAGCGAAGTTTCTGTGACAACACCTTGACCTTTTAAAACCACAGGTACCATCATGACGCCCAACTACATCAGTAACAGCTCTGCAGATGTGTCGCTGTGGTGCAACTGTGAAGGCAGTGGCAACCAGTGGCAGGAATGTCTGAAACTGCAGCGCATCTTCACCCACAACAGCTGCCTGCGTGAGTCTACAGTACATACGTTTCATATACAGCAGTCATTTTCATTCCAAATAGCAGGATGTAACAAGTTTGACTAACTTGTTTGTTACCCCTCGTCTAAACTGTTTACAATATAATTCTTTAATTTTTGTTTTTAAAATGTTTGACAGCCATGATACATAAATTAAATATTTTACATGAAATAAAATGAAAATGCAACAGCAAAAAATGCTGTTTATCAAATAAATGAATGAAAACTAGGCCAGTCCAATGCATACCTACTTGTCAGAAAGAAAACGACTGCTTTGATGAATCTTACTTTAAAAACATTTCCTCATGAGGTAGCATAAGCTACGCTTTGCAGCCAATTTTTCTAATGTAGCCTAAAAATATATAAAAAGTAACAGCTTATGGTTTAATGGTGTCCCATGATGCTCTGCATGCAAATGCAGATGTCTTTTACACTAAATCATGCAAGTGTTTATATTTCTGGGATGGTTTGAAAATAGACACACTTTAAAGACTTGACACACAATTTATTTTGATAATGTCTGCTTTAAACAATGCATCTGAGGAATTGTGAAAACAGCATTAATGTGTGTTACTATCAAAGATATATCAAGATTCAGATCAAAGGAAATAAAGGGAAAAATGACTGTGACACTGTCTGCTGGATCAGTCTGGGTGGTTGTCTCCAGCAGTGGCTTACTCAGCATGAACTGAGCTCTACCTTTTTTAAAAAGGCAGCTACATGCTGCAACCTTAGCAGTCAGGAGAGTTTTACAGATTGTCTCTGCAGGTTTGTAGGGTGTGAAAAGAAAAATCTGCAGGATAAAGCCCCTTCAGCTGTCATTCAATCACAAGAACTGTCAATAATGGTGTCCATACACAATGGCCATAAACGTCTAAACACTAAAGCCTGGATCTATAAATCAATGTATTGTCCGTAAATCATTGTAATTTATCTAGCTGCCAACTGCTCTAACAATAAAGCTGCCCAATAGATGTTTTTTCATGCCTACACAGATGGAGTGTTGCAGACCTGTGCACGCACACACACACACACACACACACACGCACACACACACGCACACGCACACACACGCACGCACGCACACACACGCACACACACACACACACACGCACACACGCGCACACACACACACACACACACACACACGCACACACGCACACACAGAGTGATGTGCTTGTTTCTCCAAGCAGGTAACTCCATCAGCTGGATGGGGAGCCTCGGCTTGCTGCCTGCAGACATCACCCAACCTCCTGCGCCTAGACCCTCCCCGCTGGTTCAGAAGGATGAGCTGCTGAAGAATAACCACCTGCCTGAGCACAACAACATTGTGAGTACGCTAAAGCTCATCACCGCTCATCACTGCTGCCACATTTTAAATTACCTTTCAGACTTATCCTAAAGCCTTCTTGCTATCTTTGGTCTAAGCCCATCAAATCACTGTCACACTTTTATTTATTATGTGGTTATCTCTGTTGCTGGGCTTTTATACCTCAGTTATTGTGTTAGTCCTCCATTTTTACTGGTTTAAAACTATTGGCCTGTAAAAATCAAGCTGATATCCTTTCAGTATTTATTAAATCTTTCAATTTAGCACAAGAAAAACCATCATGGGGGTCCTCAAAATGGGTGAGCTACACTGTTGTGCCACTTGTATCTCAAATAATACTCTCACACGTATCTATATATAAATATATTTAGATATCTATAGAAATCTTGGCTCATGAGGTCAAATGTGTCTTTGAGATATTGGAAGCTTATGAGTAATTGTGCTGTAATCCCCTTTAGTGCCAACCATTTAAGCTGGAGTCTAATTTTCCTGGTATGAATGTGTTGTCGTATAATATCCATTTTAATAGTAATAAATCCATTTCCAGCTTTAGAAGTTTTACTACCGTGTATCATTTTTCTAGAGTAAATCTGACTATAGGATTAGAATTTTCTTCTATTGAAACTTTGATCTTACTCTCCCCAATACTTCTTTGGATTGGAAAATTGAATATGGAGGTCTCTATTTCTATTTGGTGTATTCTGTATTACATTACAGTTTTTTACAGACACTAGGACACATTTCTCAATACTTAGGTCATGTTTGCAAAACTCCTCACACAGTGAGCACAACAGAAGTCTATGTGGGCTAAACTGAGGACCAGTTATCATTGTTTTGGCACAAAATGCATTCAATGACTACATCTCTCAAATTTCATGAATTATCTTCTCACTCAGACACAACAACTGCCAAAAATCTTTGTACAGACAGGACATTTTGCATGTGCTTACATACTGTTTTCAAAACTGTTAAACTTATGGCCAAAACAATAACACAATGCAAAACTTGAAAAGACAGCAAAATCCAACAGCAATATTTTATTGAAACATATTTCCAATCTAAAAATGCAGTTTAACCAGCCACAGCTTATTCCCATTGTCTACACAGGTGTTACACCTTCAATTTCAGTACAAAAGGAGACAACTGCTGAATAGGTTTTTTTGTGATGTAAACATGGACCCAGCCAGAAATGGAGAAGACCGAGTAGATTAGCATTACTATTGTATGTGTATCAGTGGATGGTGTGTATACAAATTCTTGTATTTTGGGATTACTTAGTGCAAAAAAATAAATATACATAAACAAATATTAACGAATTCTGCATGATGTCTGATTCATTCCAGTAACATATATTGAAATTATAAACAGAGATGTGTCCTTGTTTTACACAAGAAAACACTGTGTAATGCTACATGTTGTTGGTGTTTTTTAGGTCATTGTTTTGTGAGTGACAAAGTGTGTTTGTCGGCTGTCAACCTTTGCTAGTGTTCTGGAAGAATGAGTTTATTTGAGACCTGGATGAAGTGTTTTGGTAGTTGTAGTGCATTTTGAATGTGAAATGAACTGCTTTGCCAAGCTGACGGTCAGTTAGGAGGATTGTGTGAAGAGTTTTGCAAAAGTGACCTAAGTATTGGGAAATGTGTCCTAGCGTCTGTAAAAAACTGTAATATACCAGAATGTGTAACTGAGCTGCATCAAAATAGTTTTTTAAATAGGGAAGAGCCATCCCTCCTTCAGTCTTAGGTAGCTGTGATGTTGTAATGAATCCTGGGTTTCCTTCCTTCCCAAATAAATCTAGAAATTTATCCCATCTATGAAAATGTGCTTGTGGTGCTTGGCAGGGTTAAACATAAATATAATAATTGTGCTGCTAGATTCACAGGATATGTATTCCATCTATCAAGGTCTTTTTGTATGTCTGAGTCAATTGGAACGTAGTTGGTATAAGGACGCTAAGTTTTCAGTTATGTTTATAACTAAAAACTTAGATATTGTTTGTTTGCATTCCAGTTTGTTTTCAATTCTTGGAGCTTTTGGTCTTGGATACAATTGAATAATAGAAGTTGAATCTTTTTAATATTTCTCTTGTAACCTGAGTATTTTCCTAATGTGTTTAATGCTTGCCTTAATTTAAAAAAGGAATTAACTGGGTCTGTTAAACATATCATGATATTGTCTGTGAATAAACTAATAGTGTGTACTTGGTTATTGATTTTGATCCCTGAGTTATCTTGCCTAATCATCTGAGCCAGTGGTTTAATATATAGGGATGGAAACTGATAAGAATTTAGCAATTCCAATTCCATTATTGATATCGATTACTGATTTGATTCCTTATCGATTCTCATTGACTCCACTTTGAGAGTCACCACCATCCCTAAGCAGCATATCAAAGACATTACTTTCATGCAAATTAATTACATGCTGTGTGGTCAAATGTTTGTGCACGTTGGAGGTGTTTCCCCTCTTTGTTATGGTCAGTGTGGGGGTCATTACTCAAGAAAGTAATTGCACATATTACACATATTACACAGAATACATGACTTAAAACTTTTCACTTTTCTTGCAGTACGTTACTTAATTACACCCCGAAAAAAGACATTCGTTATACTACTCGTTATGTTACTCTCATGTTGCTCTGTAAAATTATCTGAAACACACTATTGAGGACACGCGGGATTTTTCACTTAGTATTTAGATATGAACACAAAGCCGACAGCACACAGGAAAGATGGAAACCAGCACAAAGACACTTTAAAGTGATAGTCACGGTGATTCTGCTTTAGAAACATGAACAGGCAGGAGGCTGCGGCCTGACTGCTCATCAATCAATCAATCAATCAATCAGTCTTTATTTATAAAGCACTTTTCATACAAAAAATGTAGCACAAAGTACTTTACATAGTTAAAAGCAGCCCACCCCACCCTCCAACTCACTCCCCACACTCTCATTAACATAAATGATGTGAATACACACATACACCCCCCCCCCAGCTTGTTACCCGTTGAAGTTCAGCACTTTGTCACGATGCTGGGTTTGGGGTCTGCGTTTACCCTGCATTCTTGGCTAGCTTAGCGTTAGCATGCTGTCTGTGCCAGTGCTTGCGAAGAGCTTGTGAAGTTGCATTAATAGCATAATGCAGTTGTTCCTGACCTGGAGCAGTCTCCACTTTACCAGCGCACTTCATTCTTTTGTGCAATAAAAATAAAAGTAATGTCCATATCCACGCTGGATACTGCTCCACTATTTTCCTCCTCCAGCACACAAACTGAAATCAGCTGTTTGTAGCGAGCGTGCGAGAACTGATAAGTGGGACTGATACCCAGGCAGACTAACAATGCCGGAGAATTGGGCTGCTGGAACCGGTTCTCGACTCCCTTCCCTATTACAGGTGAAACTTGAAAAATGGAGAATATCATGCAAAAGTCCATTTATTTCAACTTAAAAGGTGAAACTAATATATGATATAGACTCATTACATGCAACACTAGATATTTCAACCCTTTATTTGTTATAATTTTGTTCATCATGGCTTACAGCTTTTGTAAACCTCAACTTCAAAAACTCAGAAAATTACAATATTACATGAAATCAATAAAACAATAATGTTAAATGTCGGACCTCTGAAAAGTGCAATCATGCATATGTACTCAGTACTTGGTTTGGGCCCCTTTTGCATGAATTACTGCCTCAATGCAGCGTGGCATGGATGCTATCAGCCTGTGGCACTGCTGAGGTGTTATGGAAGACCAGGATACTTCGATAGCGGCCTTCAGCACTTCTGTTCGGTCTCATGTCTCGCATCTTTCTTTTGGCAATGCCCCATAGATTCTCTGTGGGGCTCAGATCAGGAGAGTTTGCTGGCCAATCAAGCACAGTAATCCCGTGGTCACTGAACCAGGTTTTGGTACTTTTGGCGGTGTGGGCAGGTGCCAAGTCCTGCTGGAAAAGTCTGCATCTCCATAAAGCTTGTCTACAGAAGGAAGCATGAAGTGCTCCAAAATGTGCTGGTAGACGGCTGTGGTGACTCTGGACTTAATAAAGCACAGTCGACCAACACCAGCAGATGACATGACTCCCCAAATCAGCACAGACTGTGGAAGCTGGACTTCAAGTGTCTTGGATTATGCGCCTCTCCATTCTTCCTCCAGACTCTGGGACCTTGGTTTACAAATGAGATGCAAAATTTGCTCTCATTGGAAAAGAGGACATTGAGTCAGTGAGCAACACACCAGTTATTTTTTTCTTCTTTAGATTTGTGTCGAAGTTGATAATGTGGTGTTGTTAATGTTGTTAATTGCCAGTAGTTTTGTGGCTTTTGGTCCTAATTTATCATCATCATCATCATCATCATCATCATCATCATCATCATCATCATCATTTTCTTCTACATATTGTTTTATCTCCCCTTGATTTCTTTAAATATCTCTGGATTGTTCAATATTCTGACATCAACCCTCCAAATTGTATTTCTGTTTGCACTTTTCAACCTAAGCTTTAAGCACATGGTACTATGATTTGAATCATCCGATACCCCGATGACGCACTCTCGAATTTTATCCCTATTCTGTCTTTGTGTAAAAAAGTAGTCTATTCTAGAATTAACAGAAGGGGTTACTAAGTAGTGGGTGTAATTCTTTTGGAGAGGGTGGCAATTTCTCCACCCATCGATAAATCATTTCTTCCTGTCAGGGCTGACTGAACGCACTCCAGTGTAGACGGAAAGATTCAACTTAACAGTCTTTTGTTTTTGGGCAGCACGGTGGTTAGCACTGTTGCCGCACAACAATTCCTGAGTTCAATTCCACCATCAGTTCTGTGTGGAGTTTGCATGTTCTCCCCGTGTTTGCGTGGGTTCTCGCCTGGTACTCCGGCTTCCTCTTACAGTCCAAAGACATGCAGTTAGTGGGGACAGGTTAACTGGAAACTCTAAATTGCCCATTGGTTTGATTGTGAATGTTTGTCTGTCTCTCTGTGTTAGCCCTGCCACAGACTGGCGACCTGTCCAGGCTGTACCCTGCCTCTTGCCATATGACAGCTTGCGACGCTGAAAAGGATAAGCAGAAGCAGATGGATGGAGTGTTTTATTTACAAACACCAAATGAACTATATACAAAGTGTTGGGAGTGAATTGGGACTCCGGGGATCCAAGGGTAGGGAGGAAAGGGGGCTCTGCACTCTTGCTCTGCTCACGTATTCCAACATGCTCCACGCAACACTCGCCACACTGCTCAGGGAAATACTCCAGGGAATAAAGGAAATGCCCAAGAGACGGGTCTAGGGAAATCTGTTTACAGACAGACGAAGTAGAATCAACACTAAATAACGCTTGGAAAACACAAGAGAAACTCAAAGCCAGGGTTACACTAACGTGAGTCTTTACAACAGTCCAGCGACGAGAAACTCTGAGCCACCACCTTAAGTAGTGGCCAGGAAACTGCTGGATAATGAGCCTCAGGTGTGTAATTGCCTGCAGGTGCGTGGGCCAAAGGCGAGAGCCCGTGGTGAGCTCTGCCCAGGCAGAGGTAGAGAGAGCGTGAGCAAAAACAAAAGCGAAAACACATGAACCCTTGCAGAGTCAGCCGTTCAGCCACAGGGACCACGACCATCACCACACATTTCTAATTAATTTAGCAACAGGTTCCTGTAGCTAGTTGTGTCCATATTACTATTCATTATTACGTTCAGATTCCCCACATATACAGATTCCTTCATTTTCCACTGATACAGCGTCAAACAGAGATTTAAAAAATTCTGTCCACTTTCAGGTGGTGCATACACGTTCACCAGTGTAACAATGTTTGGTCCATCAGTCCTTTAACTATGAAGTATCTGCCTTCATCGTGTTTAATTTCCTTTCTACACACAAAATGAATAGTATTAGAGATTAATATTGCTTCTCCTCTTTTACGTGAATTTCTATGTGAACAATAAAAAGTATTATTGAAGACAAATCTTTTGGGTTTTTCATCTTCCACAATCAACAGATGGGTTTCTCCATCTGTGCCTTTTCCTTTTTACGTTTGGTAATTATTCTAGATCTTTTCACTGGAATTCCCAGAACATTTACATTAAGGAACATAATTCTAACATTTCCTTTGTTTTATGTTCACAATGATTAAATGCCACGGTTGGCAGAAGAGCTTTAGTGAGACATATTTAAATAACAAAGAACTGTATTTAGAACTGCTGACTTCCACCCAGACAGGTCAGCTACACATCTGTCAAGTGCTGGCCCCTTCATGCTTTGAGCTGGGACACCTCTCGTAAAGAGGGGACGCCACTCTGGTGTTGATTCCCAACCCTTTGTGGGTTAATTCATCATTACCTTCCCCCATCAACATATATAGGTATTTTTGTCACCAGCTAAAACTCATGACTCCCTTAAGATATCTCTCTTTCTGTCGTGTTTTGCAGCTTACTTAGTTTGACTCAAGTGTGGGACTTTGGCAAGACAGCGAGATGCAGAATAAACTTTGCGATACTTTTTTCACTTTAACACAAAACTGAGGAAAATGATGATTGCTTAAATATGTGCAAAAGGAAACTAAGGGTAACTCAGAACGTAGACGTTGGTGGACCGAGAGAACTGGTACTTCTCCAAGGCTGGGATCAGGGGTGGTTCATAGCCAAAAGCAACCTCAACAGGGGAAATACCAGTGGCTGAGGAGGTTAGTGTATTGTGCGGAGGTTCTTATGGTCAGTCAGTACAACAAATGGATGTTTGGCTCCCTCATTAGCAAACACCAAGAATCACTGAAGCTGCTTTCAGGTAGTGTGAATGGGCCAATCCGCCATGGTTTTTACTCTTTCCAGATCAGTCTTCATCCTGAAACACGAAGCCAAGGAAAGATACTGTAGTTACATGAAACTCACATTTTTCTGCTTTCACATACAATCTGCTCTCAAGGAGCCGATGCAAAACCTGATGCACATGGACCTGGTGCTCCCCCATACTCTTAGAAAAAATAAGAATTTCTTCTAAATAAACAAACAAGTTTAAGAAATCCCGGAGTACATCATTGATAAGTGCCTGGAAGACAGCTGGGGCATTAGTAAGGCCGGACGGCATCACTAAAGACTTGAAGTGACCGAGGCGTGTATTAAACGCCATTTTCCATTCATCTCCCTCACGAATTCGAACCACATGGTAAGGATTTCGTAGGTTCAGTTTAGTGAAGACGGAGGCCCCCTGGAGGAGTTTGAAGACAGAATTACTGGGGTGAAGAGGATATTTAATTTTCACTGTGATCTGATTAAGTCCACGGTACTCAGTGAGGGTCTTATCTTTCTTGGCCACAAAAAACAACCCAGCCCTTATGTGGGAGGCAGATGGTCAAATTATCCCAGCGGTGAGGGAATCCATAATGTATTTCTCCATAGACTCCCTCTCAGTCTATGGAGAAATTGTATAATTTGCTGGTAGGTAATGGAGCTCAGGACAAGGCCTGTGCAGCTGTCTTATAGCCTGTAGGGAGGTAGTGAAGGAGCCATCTCCTTGCTGAAGACTGTCGTGATAGACCCTAGGAACTTGAGTCAAATCGGGAGAACACGGGGTGACAACTTGGGGAGTCATGTTTACCGTTTACCATTCTAAAATAATATCCCGGAGTCTGGATGGCTGCACTGGTCTGGATGGCTGCACTGGTCCTTAAGTATTACAGTTGATTAAAGATGAGCAGCAGGTGAACAGATTAGGAGAGAAGGATGCTTTGCCCAGGTAAGGCAGGGATGACGACTGCCTTTTACCCACAGATCAAGGCTTCCTATAACACTTTCCCTGGTTTAAGAGTACCAACATTTATTTACAATAATTAAGCCTAGCAATTACATGAAAAATATAATAGTACACAGCAAATTCAAAAGTGTTAAATTTTTTGGTGTTAATAGTCTTCTTGCAAAAGTAGAGTTAATTTTACTCTAAGCAGAGTCACATTCTTTTAATGTAACTCTGAGGTGTAAAATGATAGTAGTTAAAATCGAGTGTTAAAAATGAGTGTTTCTCTGTCAAATCTGGAGGTGTTACATTGGAAACATTAACTCTTGACCTCTTAACTCTGAACTCCTACAGGGGCTATGACACCAACAGAGTAAATTCACAGACTCCGCCCCCAGCACGGCTCCAATCGAAGCTGAAGTGAAGCCGTTTCAGAACATTTTGCTCTACATATTTGAGTTGTTTGCCATGCTTGGTAAGTCATTTTTTTCAAAGATTGTTTCAATTATTATTATGAGCTTTTACTTCTGTGGCTCTTTGGAGTTGAGACAAAGCTGTGTGAAAGGCATTAGCCGTGTTGCTCGCTGATAGCATAATATTCTGTTTTAGCTAGCTGAAAGGTATTGTTTGCGGGACAAATACCACAGCCTTGAAAAAAGCTTGCATGTGAATTTTCAGTCAAACCTTTGGTCAAATACACCTAAAACAATGTCTAGAATGTGAAATGTTGGTATAATGGTGCTACTTGAAGCCTGAAAACGATCTCCCATAAAATAAAAAAAAAACAAAAAAAAAAACGAGCAAACAGCAGTAGCAGGCGTCCTGACTGGGTTCTACGTTAGCATAGATCCCTCCAGAGTTTTGTGCACACGGTTTAGGTAAAAATGAAAAAGGTTGAGGTTTTACATTTAGTTCAGTATTACCTGTTGCCTGTGTCCTTGTCTTTTGGGAAAATACTTTACACAAGTAATGGCTCAAAGAGGATTCCTTTTTTTTTTTTACTGTGCTGCAATTGTTTACTGGATTATTTGTGCCATTAATTAGTGTCAACTGATTTTTATTCAATCTCCGCACAGGATATGCTTGTGAAGATGGAATATGGGGGAGAGCAGAAGTGCGTTGAAGTTCCACAAAGGGATGAATGAAGGACATGAATATTGTATTGAAGAAATAAGTGATGAGAATGCTGTTATTTGCATTTACCATGTCAGACCTTCTGATAAACAAAACTCTAATGAAAGTGAGAACATGTATACTGTTACATCTTTCAGAAAATGTTTTGAAATTGTGGTGCACAGTTCAGAATAAATGTTTTTCAAAAACCATTGCATCTTTTTAGTAAATGTTTATTTCCAAAAGAAAATTCTAGAAGTTCAGAACAGGAAAATTCCCGCTTTTTAGAATGAATTAGAAGATAACTCTTACGTAGTTAAACTAAAATACTCTTTGAGAGTTAATATATAAACTCTTAACACCAAGTGTTAAATTATCAACTCCAGACAGATTTGGTGTTTAACACTAAATCAGAGTTAACGTACCAACTCTCCAAAAAGAGTTAAATTAACACTCTCTGGTGTGGACCCATATAGACACTTTAATAGTGTTGAAATCAAATCCGACAGTGTTAATTTGGACATGCTGGATTTGCTGTGTACTGTGTGCATATACATATATACTCACACCCACTTACACACTCAGGTGCATCTCTACTCAAATCAAACATTTCAAACAGTTTGGTAAACTGGAACATATTAAACTAAACTCTTTCAGGGAAAACATTAAAGCTGTTCATCATCTAGGCTTTTTCTGTCAAGTGCCATTTGTAGTTCAAGTAAATAAAAAGTAATTTGGTTTGTGTTCACCCATCGATGTTAGCCTGCTGTTGGAACTCCAGCAGTCGTCCTCGGGCTCGTGCAAGTTGCCCCAATCCTGTTATTTCTGCCTGCTTCCCAATTCACGGTTCTGGTGTTCTTCTGCAGCTTCTTGATGAGGGCTTGATGAGCACTTAAAGTACTTCCTACAACTACTAAGCCTTTTCACCCAATGTTTTTTTATGCTGTGGCAGGCAAGATGTAGGACCCAAATGCAGGACTTGAAACACAAGAGGGGTGAACTGAGAGAGGCAGCTTGTGGCAACAACTCAGACATCACAAACATGGAAAAACAAAACCTAAACTGGAAACTAGGAAGCTAGAATTAATAAAATAGAAAATGGGAAAAAAAGAAGCTAGGAGTTACAAGGAGACTTGAGGAGAACAGAGATAACACACAGGACATAGAGATAGTTAACGACACGACAATGGACAAACGAAAACACAGGGCTTAAATACACAAGGGAGTAATGGAGGGCGACACATATGAACCTAATCTGACATGATGAACCAAAGGGGAAGCAAAACTGAAAACACTGAACGAAGGACATGAGACTATCAAAGTAAAACAGGAAACACAAGACAGGCACGGTGATGTAGACTTGACAAGGAGATATGGCTGAAACAGAGACAAGACTATCAAACAACGACATGGAGACACAACTGACTGGGGAGACACAGGAGATACAGAAATATAGAGACCGGGAAAGAACAGACAACAAAACAGAACTGATTTGACGTGACACACAGAACAAAACCTGAGATCTAAAAATCAATGAAATATAACCAGAAACTAACTGAAACAAAGAATATTAATAATCAAAACACTGAGTCACCAGGCTCAGGAACATGACACTTCATCCAACATTCACACCACGTTGGGGGCAACTCAAACTTTGTACACTACCCTAAACCCAATACAGGAAATCTGGATTGGCTCTCTATTTAAAGAGTCTAGTCTCTGATCCAATGAGTATGGCCCAGTCAGCAGTGCAGAGCTAGAATGTAAGCGAGGAACAGGGGACTGAGGGGACCCTGAGGGGACTGCCGCTATTCTCCGGATGTCTACCCCGCCTATACTGATGAAACACCGGTAGCCCCGAGTAGCCCTGCAGGCGTCATCTACCACACCAGTTCCAGCAGGTCCGCTCTAGATTTAGTTTAGTGGCCTGAACAGTGAGCCCCGGAGGTATGTTACTGTTAAAAGGCTGGAGTAATCTATAAGAGCTATTTATGAGATGTAACACACCTATTTCTTCTGTGTAGGTATAACTCAATAGGAGAGGAGCCAAGTCCAATAGGAAACAATGAAAATCTTCTAACACAGGAAAAAACGAGCAGAGAAAAGTCAGATATAACAAATCCCATTTCTGGGTCCAGAAGTGATACATGAAGTCAGACATCTAAACATTTGCTTTCTTTCTAACCAAGCACTAAAGGCCTCAGACAAGATCTGGGCTGTGCGCCATGTTTGCATTCTCCACTGCTACAAATAATCCGCACAGAAGCACACACACTCCAACACACACACACACAAAGTTGGCCAAGGTGTTGACCAAGAGGACAATAATCTACAGTGCGGACCACTGACGCTTATTTACTCGCTAATGCTTTGTTTCCACACAAAGTACTTATTGTAACTGACCTCAGAGCCAGCACACGCTGCTCGCCCATCGTTTTTCTATCCACAGTGCTCATGTGCAAACCGTGAGAAAAAAGTGCCGCCCCGTCAGAATATATGCTTGTAAAATGGATTTCATCTGTTTGAGATGAAATTAGACAGATTGCATTAATTACTTACTGCTTCATTTTAATTTATGTCTATTTTTAGATTTGACCAAACACTGTTTACCTTCCTTGTCCTGACAGATTATTACTGACACACTATTTCTGTCACTGCCCCTCCCTAAACACACACACACACACACCCTCCCCCACCCCACACATACACATGCACATGCACACACACACACACACACACCCTCCCCCACCCCACACATACACATGCACACACACACACACACACACACACCCTCCCCCACCCCAAACATACACATGCACACACACACACACACACACACCCTCCCCCACCCCACACATACACATGCACACACATAAACACACTCTCTGAAATGTGGTGAGAACACATCTTTTGAGAACCATGGTTCCCGGCTGCTCTTGTCCGTCACTGACCAATAAATGTGGTCCAAGCCAATTGTGGCCCTGCCTAATGTAACCTTGGAAAGGCCACAATCTGCCACGGCTGTGGCTCTCTAGCTTCCAGCATGCATCTACTGCCAGAGATAATCTGGGCCAGTGGACAAGAGGGGATTCCAACTCTCTCTCTCTCTGTCTTGGTTGTCCTCCTCTGCTCGCTCGCTCTCTGTGTTTGCCTGTCTCTCTCCCAGTGAACAGATTAGTTGAGGTGTTGGTTGGAAGCAGTGCATCGCTTAGGCTTTATTAGCATGAATTTATTCATGCCCTGTGTCTTCCCCTTCCTACTTCTTCCCCCAAATCCTCTTCCTTCCCTCCTTTTTTCTTTGTGTCCTTTCATCATTTCCTCTACTCACTAATATGTTATTTGTCTTATTTCATCACATCTTGTCGCTCCTCGGCTCGTCTTGCATCCTCAAAGCATTACAGCACCCACCTTAACTAGGGCTGTTCGATATAATGATATATATCGGATGACGATATAAAAACATCTATCGTTTCCTATCATGCTATCGTTTGTTTCGTGGTGTCGTGAAATTGAAACTGTTTACAGCAATATTTTTTCATGGTTTTGATGGTCACTGTAGTGGCTATATTAATTTCTTAAAGTTCTCTCTTTCTCTTATGTTTAATATCACCACACTACTGATGGACAAGTGTCTGTTTTTATGTGTTGTCATTAGCAACAATGATGGTAAAACCATCGCGTGGCTCGTTTCACAATAAAGCTCAAGATCCTGTTGAGGCTTTTCAAAATAAACTGAATCACGTGAAAAAGTATGCGGGGAGTTTAGGGATGAGAAGCAAAAAGAGCCGTCAGGTGCTAAAAAAATAAACCTTAGACTCAAACGTTAGAACAGGCTTTTCCCCGCAGCACGCCGTGTAATAAATACAAAGAAAACGGCGGCCGTTACAACTTATGTCTAAAAATGTATCGTTTCATTCATCGGTTAAAACACTCGACTACAGCATGCCCAGCTCAATACATGTCAGGAAAGTCGAGCTGCCCGAGATTCACAGAATTTACAGAAAATGTTACATTTTTGTGATTTATGTCGTTGTCAGGACGATAAATGTCTTATATCAGGATATGGGATTTTGGTCATATCGCAAAGCCCTAACCTTAACTCACTTAATTTCTCTCAGTTTATACCTGCTGCTCATCTCAGCCCTATTTGGAGCTTCTGATTTTCACACTAGATAATCAAATGTTAAAAAAGACTCAAACAATCCCAGTCAGATATATATAAATACATATAACACGCCAGGATCAGAGGCCGTTTCATCTGAAGGCTCGTGGCATATTATGAGTAAAGCAACTTTACATAGGTCTTAGATTTAACCAGCAGCACTAGCACCCATATCACTGCAATGACTCATATTCATCAGGGCGCTGCTCAAAAGACGTTTCTGGTTGCACATGGCAAAAAACAAACAAACAAAACAGAACAACACACAATGTAATTAGGCATGTGCTAATAGCTTAAATAATTAATATAGATTCAGTTCTTGAGTTTCAAATTCTGTTTTCCTACCTCAAGAGAACACATAAAAGCTTTGACACTTTCCCCTCCTCACCAGGACCCAGAGAGTGGCACTGTTTTCAACACTGTGAAATGTGAAAATGTCCAAGCAGAAAAAATGCAACAATAACTTTCACTCACACTTTGTTCCCCGACAGGTGTTGGACAGTAAGGAAGAGGAGGAATTGACACAAACAGAAGATGAGCAGGAGGGTGCAGATGGTGGCCAGTTTGATGTCATCCCGCTCTACTCAGAGAGGGCTACTGTCTCCAACCTAGGCTCTTCTGGGACTGGGGGGTCCACATCTCTGACCACTGGCCCATCTAAAGCCATGCTACTCCTGCTTCTTCTCCTGTCATTTTCCCTCAGCTGGCTGTAAAACAGAGGATGGAAAGAAATTACATACACACAACTATTTTAGATTCATTGCTGTAAAATTATAATTCCAAAATTGAAAAAATTGACTTTGCCATTTGTCTGTAGAGTCCCTCGATCCCCACGCTCTGCCCTCTAACCTAAACATGCCTCTTTTTTCTTTCTGAATGTGACTGAAGGTAAAAGGTCTGACGAGCACAGAAATCCTAGTTGTGGTAGGGTGTTCATATAATGCAATTATTAATACGCATAATAAAGCTGTTCATATCACCGGTCTAGAGAAAAATTGAAAGTGGCTTGTTGTAGTCTCAGCAAATACTTTCTGGCAGCGGTTTTTCGTCCTTTTGTACACACCCAATTGTAAAGTTTAGACAATATTTTGAACTGGCATATAAAAGGCATACACAGTACATAGCAAAATGCCTGAAACAAAATTCTTAGCCCACAATCAGCACTCCACCCCCACGTCATAAAATGTAACATTTTGTCCAAATTTTCCCAAGTGCTTTTTTAACAGAGCAATGGATTTTCAACATAGCATTCCTTACTAGTTTTCTTTAGAAAGCATAAAGTATTTCTTTTTGCATATAATAACATAATTACTACCGGAAAAAATCAAGTTAATATTGAGGATTATCTGCAAATGTATATGTTGTACTTTAACAAGAGTTGTCACTTGAGAAATTATGATACCAAAACCAAAAAACAATTCACTTTAGACTGTTGATGCCCATAAAGCATGAGATGGATATGCAGAGTTTTGAGTGCTTGACAGTGTTGAGAACTGGGCTGAAAAGTGTAATGAAGAAATTTAAAGAGAGCCACACGGTACAGAATAAGCCTGTCAATTAAGCAAAAGATTTCAAAGACTCTAGAAAGAAAACTAGTGAGAGATGCGTCTAAAACAACTTATTGTAGTCTCAAAGTAGACAATCACTAGAACACTGCAGAAGAATGGAGCGCAAGGTTAGAGGCCAAGAAAAACTTCACTACTACAGAACACACAGTTACAAGCAAGACTGACGTATGCTAAAGATCATGCATGCTGGAATTGTGCCCAGAGAGACGCTGCTTATGTTTGGAAAAAGAAGGGAGTGGCTTACAACCCAAAGAACAGTCTCTGCAGTATGTTGCTGTGGGAATGCTTCAGTGCTTCTGGATCTGGGGAATTTTGTGAAGGTGGAAATAATTATGAAGAAAGAAGGATTTATGAAGATTCTGAAAACTTCAAGCTGTCAGCAGTAAAACGGGAACTGGTTCATACATCATCTCATTCTTCCAACAAAACAAAGACCCAAAACTGGCCTGTGCAAAGCCCTGACCTGAATCCCATTGATACTCCTATAGGGTGGACCTAAGGCCCAGGTCCATACCAGAAGAACATCAAATCTGGAGGATCTGCCAAAGGAGAATGGGTTGGGATTGCTCATGAGATGTTTGTGAGATCAGTTCAAAACTACTACTAAGGAATGGTTGCAGGCTCTTATCCAGCAAAAAGGACACATAACTGACTATTAGCATCAGAAGGGTTAATAATTTTGTCCCTGGTAAAAAACAAAGAAACCAAAAAATGTTCAAAAATGATTTTGTAAAATACTTTTGTTTCTGTGTCCAAAGTAAAACAATGTAAGCATCCAAAATAAACGAGGATGTTTTGAACAGCTGTGTTAAAAATTCCTTGCTTGGTTTAACAGTGCTTGGGAAATACTCTTCACAGGGGGTCTAATAGTTCTCCCCTTATGTAAGAAAATTAAATATGCTACACAAATATTACTAAAACATTTACTTCTAAATTAGAGCAGGTCATAAATAAATAAATTATATTTTTATCATGATAACATCACATCATCACCTTAATTTAATTTACCACACATGACTTTTATTTTGGAGGTTTTTATTGCTATTGCAGCTTATTTATTTGCCTTTAAGCAGGAAAATTCAGCAAATACAAATTTAATAAAATGCCCCAGATGTGCTTAATTGATGATACTATAACTGAACAGTACTGTAAGTTAGAAAAAAACAAAAGGTAAACTTTATGCTGTACTAGTAATCTGCAACCGTCCTCCACCTTTTGCCACTGTCCGTCACGAGCAGTGGTTAGTGCTGTTGCATCACAACAAGAAGGTCCTGGGTTTGAATCCAAACTCTGTGTAACATTTGCACGGTATCCCCTGTTTTGTTGTTGTCACTTGTTTTGTTTTTTAACTTTTTGAATAATGATTAGTGTCACTGGTTGTGGCTTATCTGTCTAAGGGTCATCCTGACAATGACTGAAGGGAAAAGAGGTCTTCATATACAACTCACAAGTCAAACTTTATCACAGTGATGAATGGAGCCTTCCCAGTAGCTCTGCCACTGTCTCTGCTTTCCAGCCATAGTGAATGATAAATTACACGCTTGTCTCTCAGTTCAAGTGCCAAGTATGTGTGTGTTTGTGCATACAAGTGCAGGGATCAAGCAGAGACTGCATTTTGTCAAAAATTGTCATTATACTTTGACAAACTGCACTGTAATGTTGCCACCCTCATCAGCACAGCCTTGGATGCTTGGACAGACGTCCCCCCCCAATTTGCACACATGCTGCCTGCCATATATCAAGACCACGCAGCTCTCTCTTTCTTTATCGCTCCATCCCCTTTGCCCTGCCACAGGCAGTAATATGAATAAAGCAGTGCTAATAAAAACAACACACCAGAAACAATATGATCTCTAAAACAGCAGAACAAATCAAAAAGCTCCCTGGCAGGTTCATGAACACGGACAAACATGAAGAGAGTGGGAAAGAGAGAAATGTATGTTAGAGAAATAAGGCCGAGTCCCCGTGTGGTCTCTGTGTTTGATGTTTGTCTTGTTTTTAGTTGCTGATGATCAGTTTGCAACAACATCTTTTTATCATCTGACAGGCTCCTGGGGAGGAGCTGTGTGTGTGTGTGTGTGTGTGTGTGTGTGTGTGTGTGTGTGTGTGTGTGTGTGTGCATGCGTGCATGTGTGTGTGTGTGTGTGTGTGTGTGTGTGTGCGTGCATGCGTGTGTGTGTGTGTCCTATCACTGCTACCAGGCAGTGATAGCTAAATCACTGGCCCTGGAGCACAAACATGGTAGAGAATTGCCAGCTCTCGATTTTCTGTGTCTTATAAATCTCTTGCTGACACGACTTTTTTCCTCTCTCATTTCCTATTTTTGTGGAACATGTAAAATTAGCTTCCATCTGCAGGGGCGCCACTGATGGGGCAGAGCTAAGAAAGGAGACAGTGGAAGGAGAGAGGGAAAGATGGTTGGGAAGATGGAGACAAGATGAGAGAAAGAAAACAGAAGGAAGAAGTAATGAAAGAAACAGTAAGTTTGAAGAAAAGAAAAAACAGGGAAGAAGAATAGAAGTCAGAGAAGTAAAGGCGATAAAAAGGAAACAGCAAAAGGGAAGACAAGAGGAGTGGAAGGAAGAGGAAACAAAAGAGATAAAGACAGTCTAAAGGAAGGAAGGAAAAATGAAGAGGGAAGGATTAAAAGCAGAAAAGGACACTAAAAGAGAATCACAGAGAAGGAAGAGCAAAGAATAAAGTCCATGAAAGATGCAAGATGGAATTGAAAAGAGAGATGTGGAATGGGGACAAGGGGAAGGAAAAAAATCAAGTAGGGAAAAAAAGCCAAAAGTAGGGAGATAAAAATCAGAAGGATAAACTAGGAGAATAAAGGAAAAATGAGGACAGACAAAAGAATAAGACTCAACAGGAAATGAAGGGAAAGAGAAAAAAGAAAAGAAAGAAAAGAGCAACTGGAATAAAGCGGGAAAAGAATAAGACAGGAATCAAGAATTATATATAATAAAGTAAACAGGAGAAGGGTAATGCAAGAGCAGAAAACAAGAGCTTTTCTTGTTTTCTTCTTCTGCAGAATGTTAAAGGAAACATAGAGAAGAGGAGGAGGAAGAGGTTTGTTTTGTAAAGTCGCCAAGGAAACAGACTACAAAGAGAATGAAGGGTTTAGGGCAGACATAGTGAGAGGTGACAGGTCTGCGGGGTACTGTAACCTCTCCGTTTCCTCAGGCACTGCTGTTAGATGCAACTGTTAGGAATCATACACACAATCTCAAAGGCCTAATGAAGGTCTTAGACAAAGCATGTGTCAATCAGTGAAATATGATAAGAGACTGAGTAAAGCTCTTATCTTTAAATACTGAGGAGGTCGGCACAGCAACTACTGATGTTCTGCGAGAAGGCAATAAAAACAGCAATACAGGAGAGGATACCATACACATATACAAGCTTGACAAAGACAATGTGCCACTCATTTTGGACATTTTTGAAGCCTTATTGTTAATGATGTTGGGTTCACGTTTTCAGGCCTGCAGTTTGGTGGATACTAATAGTAATAAAACATTTATCCTCCCAGTCACTGTCTCAGTTATGCATTTTCATGAAGCTTTAACACAGGTTTGCTGTGTCACTGCAGAGTATAAAGACAACTTGGCACGCTGTACCACCGAAATGTTCACAAGGGAAAAAATGTGTGTCCTTTTATAGAGTAAAACATCTCTGGCATCTAGTAATCAAAATGTTCTGTAAGAATATTAGATAGAAAACACAGGTGCTTATATGCATGTGGGTGAAGGAGGCATGCTGGCGTGCTTGAATAGAAAAGTGCAATGTAAGAAACAGTCCATCATAAAGTATATTAGAGTTAAATTGATAAGGAAAAGTGATGGGATTATTGTTAATTAACTTCTCAAACACTCACAGCCTGGTCAGTCTTTCTCATGAAGCTGCTCTGTCAGCTGTATATATACTGTTCTGACTCAAATATGGATTCATCCACAAACTGAAAACATCCCTAACAAATGCTAAAATTACCTAATCAAACATTAAAAGCTCCCCAGGTGATTAGACAAAAACATTCAATAAAAGTTTGACCATGTTAGATTTAAAATAAAGAAAAATGACAGTGTAAATTTGAGGCTGGAATTTCAGAATTTATATGCTCAGTTAGAGTTTATTCTCCAAGATGAGTAACAGGCCAGCGTCAGCTTTCTGCTTAAACTGAATCTGCTGTGATATAAATGAACAATTCACAGCATATTTTCCTTTTTTCATGTGTAGTCTCAGCCAGTTCTTAAGTTGAAATCACTACAGAAGACGCAGAATTTGTTACCTGTATATGATGATTTTTAGCAAACATTGTTTCGAATTTACAGCTTAAGCACTGAGAATATAACAAATCTGCAACCTTTGTAAGTTATCAATGCTTCCTTGGTCAAAAGGTTTAATGTAGAAGGGGTGTTTTTACAGTTAACTCTGATGGGGTCCTTCCTTGTCTTCGGCCTCCAGGCTGTTCAACACTTTAAACGTTTCCTTTAAACTGGCTTATTTGAAGTGTAATTGTTCAGGTGAGGGAACTGATAGAAACATGTGGGGGTCAAAAACAGACCAGCCCATTAATTTTATTTGATGTGGGTTCAGATGTGTGAGTCAAAATGTAGACTCAAAAAATTAAAATTTCCTTATGTGAGACATCAGATCTAACATATAATGTAATATAGAAGCTGGCTAATATAAAATCAGTGCCTTGAGATCAAATACTGGGAATGGACTGAAGCAAATCATTTTTATGTAAAGATGACATTTAAACCAACGCATGGAGAGAATGACAAGCAACAAAAAACAGAAAAAAAAAATCCATCTGACCTGACAACTTAGCAAGGTTAATTTCTTTCTAAGTTAGCTTAAACAGTCATTTGGCTACTATATAGTTCAGTAACACATTACTTAAGCAACGTCCACACTGGCAAGGAGACCTGTGAGCTACTACCGGTGAAATAATCACTGACAGTGCAAAGTGGATGGGCCCCAAGAAAAACTTTGCTGAACTTTGAGGTAAATGCCTGAAATGAGAGTGGAGGATATCAGTGACTGACATATAGCTTATAGGGGTAAATACATTAGGTAACTCAGGTAACAGGAACCTAAAATTTCTGGTATTATCAGCTGTCATCTTTAAGATGATGTGTGACGACCACAGCCTTTTTATCTCACTGAGTTTTTTTAATCTTACTCAGTTATATCTCAGCTCCTCATCTGTGCTTTCCATTAACAGAACAGTCTGATAAATATTTGAATCCTAGATCAACTGTTTGATTTCCCAAAAAAGGCGAATGCAATATTGCTCAAACCCTCTGTTCTTAGCTAACTTGCTCACATCAGCCACCGGTGGCAGTTAGTTTTCTTTGGCGTTAAACCTGTAAAGCTAAGTAAGCAGTAAACGTTACTGTTCAGAAATAAGTAACAAGCAGTTGTTTCCAGGGTGGACTTGGTAAAATGATAAAAGAAAAAAAAAGTCTCATAGCAAAATATGTAATGATCACACAAAGCATTTATTCACTCATCAAAAAACTGTTGTTTGACCCTATTTTTAATTGCAGTCAACACAACTTTAAATTTAACCATTTAAACACGATTTGTTTCATGTGTGCAGACCTAACATGTATGTTGTACGCCTTTACAGAAGCACACATTACCCTAGTAACCAATTCAAGTATAATTTACATGTAATTCACAATAACAGCAGTAAAGACCCTACAATATTATTAAGAAACCCCAATAATCACATGATGAGAAATCACAAGAAAATTAAGATTTGAAAAATGTGCCAATTGTTGTGATTTAATCCAAACAATCCTCTTGTTTAAGCCTTTTTATTGCCTAAATGTAACAGGGTAGTTTTTTCTATTCTAGTCCTAACCAAGAAGTTGTCCAGAAGCACCGATGAACAGATACAATTCTGTTACAGTTTCATAAATTGTTGTGAGACTATGTTCTTACTTTGGAGTGGTAAAAGAGCCCTAATGGCAAATACTCTCTCGTCCTGAACGCCTCCACAACCAAAGGTCTGCTGCTCTACTATTGTGATTCTACAGAAAGCCATCGATATGGCAGTGCAGTTGAGCTGTCAGTGTTCTGTTCACGCCATGTATCTGCCACCTGAAAACACTGCTGCTCCTATTTCCATGGGTGGATGTCTCATTTCCCACTCCCTGCTGTGCTGAGCTTGATGTTTCTTTCTTGGGGCTGGGTAGCAAAAATAATTTCTCCAAACACCAAATTTCTTCCACATGGGTTCAAAAATACTAGAAGAGGATATTGTTGCCTTGGTCAAAGACAACATCAGTCTTTGATTACACTTACTAGATGTTCCTTTTCAAATTGACAACACTGAGCATGTGGTTTAAAGCAAATTACTTCAAAAGTCAATGAACTGTCTCCTTTGACCTCACAGCCACTCCACTCCATTTTCCTCTGCATTACCTGATAGCAGGGGTTAATTGAGATCAGCTTGGGGGGGGGAGCAGGTGTCTGAATTATGTGGCTAGCAGAGGCTGGAGCAGTATCCTTTTACTGGAACCCATTGTTCATTTTAATTGTTGTTCCGGCTGTTTGTTGTGAAGATAGATACCTGATGATGGAATGACAAGAGGGAGAAAGAGAGGCAGAGGATGGACTGGACACTGGTGATTTACAATAATATGTACTAAACAAGCAGAGAAGTCATGCGTTAAATCAACTTTGAGAGGAAGAGAGAGAGCAATACGACACAAGCCTCCAGGGTGAGAGAGGACTAGAGGAGGATGTGTTCATGGGAAGGAGCGCCTTTTTTTATTGTTCTATTACCAAGCAGTAGATTTGCATGGACAAATGTGTGTGCACACACAGACACACACCATGTCAGATTTGAGTTTCTAGTGTGCCTGCTTTCTCTCTTCAGTATTTTAGTATTCTAATCCATCATTGGCCTGACATGGGGATGCTGTCTCTCTCTCTCTTCTATCTCTCTTCATTTATGCCTCTCTCTCTCTCTCTCTCTCTCTTTCTCTGCTTCTGCAAATACACAGCATTCAAATGAAAGATAAAGGCAGAGCAGAGAGCAAAACAAACTCCAGAGCAGAGAAAGCTTTATCCAGTGAGATAAAGCGGTGGCATAAAGTGGTGAAAAAGAGATACAGTGGAAGTGCAAAAGACGAAAGGAATGAAGGTAAGGGGAAGAAGGAGCAGAAAAACGATGAGGAGGGGTGGAATATGATGAAGGCAGACAGGGAGAAAAACGTGAGTGAGAGATGGGACTGGCAAGGTGTGCCTGTGCGTGACTGTCAAGCCTGAACCCTCCTGTTTCACTTAGCACACACATGCATCAGAGCACTCAAACACACACACACACACACACACACACACACACACACACACACACACACACACATAAACAAAGATGTATCAACACAGTAACACCCTAACTGAGATTCCTTTTGCCCACAGTTCTTCCTCTTTTTAATATCTGTTACACTGACTTCAGGAGTGCCCTGAAAAACAGAAGTCACTTTGGAGATTTCACATAGAGCATCTTTCCAGATGTGATATTTTTCATCAGCTAGCTGTGGTTAGGGTTTGTGATTCTTGTCTCTTGAATATCTCATGTTAAAACCAGTTATGCTGCAATGCAATTGCAGTGAGCAATAATATGTGGCAATAGTAAGTTCAACTTCTCAGCCATATGTTCTGCGTAACTAGATTACCAGATTGCTTGAATCGACGTAAATGCTCAGACATGTTTAGTGAATGTCATTAAATCCAGTTCTCTATGGTGTACCCAATGAGAAAAAATATTATAATGTGGCACATTTACATACAAAGTCCTCCCATAGGAGTAAATTTTATCAAATTAACCAAATCATCGCAAAAACGTTACTTCATGCAGTGAAAGTCTCAGATTCTTATGCAAACTATGGAAACATACACAGATGCCACTGACAAACACCTAAAGTTTCTTTGTTTTTACTGCTAAGCTGTATTCACAGCCTGGTTCAAAAAGTTAAACATTAAATAATCACAAACTTGAACTTGAATTCTTAGCATCCACCAGGTCACCGGTGACGTCAGGGGTAGCGTTAGGTTTGCCACTATGGTATTTTTTAGCCCTTGGTATTTCTCGAGCTTCTCGTGTTCCTTCTTCCTGATGTTGCTGTCATTCGGTATCATTACATCGATCACTACGGCCGTCTTCTTCTGCTTGTCTACCACCACTATGTCCGGTTGGTTAGCCACCACCATTTTGTCCATCTGTATCTGGAAGTCTCACAGGATCTTAGCTCGGTCATTCTCCACCATCTTTGGGGGCATCTCCCATTTTGACCTTGGGACTTCCAGGTTATACTCGGCACAGATGTTTCTGTATACTATGCCGGCCACTTGGTTATGGCGTTCCATGCATGCCCTGCTGCTAGCATCTTACACCCTGCTGTTATGTGCTGAATTGTCTCATCTTTACACAGCCTGCACCTGGGGTCTTGCCTGGTGTGATAGACCCCAGCCTCTATCAATGTCATGCTTAGAGCTTGTTCCCGTGCTGCCATGATTAGTGCCTCTGTGCTGTCTTTCAGTCCAGCTTTGTCCAGCCACTGGTAGGATTTCTGGATATCAGCCACCTCCGCTATCTGCCGGTGGTACATACCATGCAGGGGCCTATCCTGCCATGATGATTTCTTCTCTTTTCTTGGTTTCTGCTGCCTGAGGTATTCACTGAGCATGCGGTCGGTTGAGGCCATCTTCCTAATGTACTCATGGATGTTCGTTGCCTCTTCCTGGACTGTGGTGCTGACACTCACCAGTCCATGGCCTCCTTCCTTCCGCTTAGCGTACAGCCTCAGGGTGCTGGACTTGGGGTGAAACCCTCCATGCATGGTGAGGAGCTTCCTTGTCTTGATGTCAGTGGCTTCTATCTCCTCCTTTGGCCATCTTATTACCCCAGCAGGCTACCTGGTCACAGGCAGGGCGTAGGTGTTGATAGCCCGGATCTTGTTCTTACCATTCAGCTGACTCCTCAGGACTTCCCTGACCCTCTGCAGGTACTTGGTGGTTGCAGTTTTCCTGGCGGCCTCTTCATGGTTTCCATTTGCCTGTAGGATCTCCAGGTACCTGTAGCTGTCCTCTATGTCTGCAATGTTGCCTTCTGGTAGTTCGATCCCCTCAGTTCTGAGTACCTTCCTGCTCTTTGTTATCATCCGACTACACTTCTCCAGTCCGAATGACATTCCGATGTCATTGCTGTATATCCTGGTGGTGTGGATCAGTGAATCGCTGTCTCGTTCACTCTTGGCTTGATGTCATCCATGTACAGGAGGTGGCTGACTACTGCTCCATTCCAGGATACAGCTGTGGGGCATTGAGTCATAGGCCTTCTTGTAATCAATCCAGGCAGTGCCCAGGTTGGTCACTCTGGTCTTGCAGTCTCAGCTGACTGCTCGGTCTACCAGTAGCTGGTGTTTTGCACCTCTGGTATTCTTGCCAGTTGCTTTCAGAGCCCCACTCATGTATTGAGTGAAGATGAACAAGGCCACCCATGTGACTGTTCATCTTAGCCTCTATGATACCTGACAGGAGCGTCCATTTGGTACTGAGGCAGGTTATTGGCCCGTAGTTGGATAGGACTGATCCCTTCTGGGTGTCCTCGGGGACCAGGACTGTCTTGCTTTCAGTTAGCCATTCTGGGTGTCTCTCATCGACTAGTAGCTGGTTCATTTGTGCTGCTAGTAGGAACCATGTCAGCGCCTGGTGCTGTCCAGCTCTTCATACTGGAGACCCTTTCTTGGGTGTCTGCCACTGTGATGGTTACTGGACCCTGTTCAGGGAGGTTGCTGTGGTCTGCTCCTACATCCACTAGCCACTGAGCATTACCATTATAGTTTGTGTCCTTCTCCTGTATTGCTCTGTCTCCAGCCTTGGTGGTGCTGTTCTCATATTGTTCCCCTGCCACTGAGAGTACACCTTGGCTGGTTCTGTGCAGAACAGATGGTTTATTGTCCTGCCTTCTATCTCTGTGGTGTACCTCTTCAAGCGGCTGGTCAAGGCTGTGAGTCTTTGCTTGGCATTTTCCAAGGCCTCAGGTATGGACAGCTTGCTGTACTTTTTAGGCACCTTCTGCATTGCACCTTTCTGCAGCTTCGATATTTGGCTAACCTCCCTCTGTGCTACCTTGATTTTGGCCTTTAGTCTCCTTCTCCATGGAGGGTACTGCTCCTTGTGGCTGTTCAACTCGTAGCTAAGCATCTCAATGATCACTGCTGCCGTGGTGTAGATCAGCTTGTTAGTCTCAGTAATGGTGGCGGTAGGTGGCCTGGAAATAAGTCAGTTGGATATTCAAGAGTTAAAATGTGTTGAGTGTTGGCATGTTCCCAGCAACACATCCACTTTTGTGTAAAGGTTGGAGGTTTATATGCTCTTATTTCCATCATCTCAACTATGATTATTTCCTAAACCAAGCCAAATAGTTGAAATGCTTTAACCTTTAAATGCAAATTAAAGTACAAATTACTTGCCTAAACCTTACCAAATCAAGACTGATCACTCATGGATCACTCAGATCCTCAACAAAAGACATACTAGTTAGTATCCTTGAAGTAAGAGTAGGTTACTTATTTCTTAATAATATGGACCAATGTTAAAAAGCTAAAAATGAACTCTGCTAAAGTAGCCGTATCCACTCATACTGCATAATATGGTTTCAGGAAACCACTAAGCATTTAGGGTATGTTCTATTGCAGCGGTCCCCAACCCCCGGGCCTCGGACTGGTACCGGTCCGTGAGTCGTTTGGTACCGGGCCGCGAGAGTTGAGGCTCAGGTGTGAAATGTATAGTTTTCAGGGTTTTTATCGGTTTTCAGTTATTTTGTTATCGTTTTTATCGTTAACTCGGTTTTCCTGGGTCTTTTCACGTGTGTTATGAATAAATCTTCTTTTTTTCGGTACCGGTACTAGTTTTATTTTGTTGTATTTATCCACGACACCTTAAAGGCCGGTCCGTGAAAATATTGTCGGGGATAAACCGGTCCGTGGCACAAAAAAGGTTGGGGACCACTGTTCTATTGTCTTGTGTAACCCAACTTACGAATTATTATTAAGAATGACCGAACTCCCACTAGCCAGTATCAGATAATCTAGGATCGACAGGAGCCCAAGGTATAAACACCAATAAGGAGAGACCACACCACAGTAGACTGTTCACAAATTTGTTATATTTGACACACAGCAGCTGCAACAAATGTAATAAAAGCAATGAAATAAAATACAAAGTATTTCCCCCCAAAATAACAAACTAAATAAAAGTGCGCGCATACAGCTTTCTCTGAGTCAAATGTATGAGTGAATAATGTCTGGTAACTGATGGATCGTTGGGGCCCGTTCAGTTTGTTTAACGTTTGTCCTACCACACTCCGATGAAGGAAGAAAGTTTGTAGTCCTGCAGGTATCTGAAGCTTCAATGGGAGCAAAACTTTGGCTTGAAATAAAACCTCAGCAAATCCTGTTCACTTTTGGGTTGGCTCGCCATCCAGTTAACTGGAACTGTGGAATCGCTGCTCCTCAATGAGGGCTTGCTTCAGACTGGGTCCGTCTGTCGAGTCATCCTTTTACCAGATAACAAAAAAACCTGTCCTATAAACAGGTCACAGGTCCATATAGGCACATACACCGTTGTGAAACAGCCACACTTACTTAGAACATTCAGAATGAACAATAAGTATCAGTGTAACTCTATATCTTAATTCAGCTAGCGCTGTTGTACAACAAAATTATATCACTGCAGCATCATATCCTCCTAGGTGAGCTATAATTTTATCAACCTGAAGGGTTGACAATGTTCACAAAAACACAGCTGCTAGAGTTAACACTGTAGCTGCAGTCTGCAACTCACAGTAGCTCACCAGACTTGTACATTATAAACAACTCAAAGAACACAACTGAAAATACAAGAATCGGCTTACAATTGAATTCAATTGTTACACATAAAACTGATTAGGACCATTTCTTTTGTTTTTTTCTTTTCCTTTTTTTTCCTTAAATGTAATACGGTCGCAGTTGCTAGCCATTTCACACACATAAACACATTCAATTCTGCTAGCGTGAGCGCTAGCTGGTAGCTTAGCGGCTAGTGGACTTTCCGTCCCGTTAAGTCTGCCCTTTTCTCCTTAACAAATTAGGTTTTCTCCACTTTTCTTACTCACTGATGACAGGGTGAAACTGACCGACCAAAAAGAAACTGCAGCAGATTCGCTGGCAACTCCTAGCAATTCAACTTCAGGAACATTAGTTTCTCTGGCACATGGCATTGTATGAACAGGAATGAAATGGCAACTACAGAAAGTCATGTGATCAAGGTCAACAGCAAGGGTCGCTGGGAGCTAATTGCTGATTGGCCAAGTTAAACGACAACAGATAATCTTATTTGTCCACATCTTCCTTTAAACAAAAAAAAAAAACAAAGAAAGAAATGACTAAATTGTTTACATCATACACCAAAAAAACTACTTTCCACTGCTCTTTTTTCCTAGCTGGGCTACACTTGTGCAAAATATTTCCATATTAAACAACTCTTTATTTCAAAGGTATTTTGATGCATCAGTGTCATCAATTTATGAAAAGCCCTCAACATATAGAAAACCTTAGATCTGCTATACTTCCTTTCTTTTATCATACTGTCAAACTGCATGTAATCAGGGGACAGTATGTACTATAATATGCTCACCACTACTGAGTATTCCCTTCTATCGCACTCATTCTCACATCTACTGGTGATGGCCAGAGGGGCCGATGGCGCGATATGGCAGCCTCGCCTCTGTCAGTCTGCCCCAGGGCAGCTGTGGCTACAACTGTAGCTGCCTCCACCAGTGTGTGAGAGTGAATGAATAGTGGAACTGAAAAGTGCTTTGAGGGCCCTGAAAAGTGCTATATAAATGCAATCCATTATTATTATTATTATTATTATTATTATTATTATTAAGTTGAGTAATTTTATGTACCGTTAATAATTTGGTGAACACCTTCCTCAAGGACCCCTCTCATGGACTCCTGAACTCTTAGAGATGAGCTTCCCTGCATCACAGATAAATTGATGTTTGTGATGTTTTCTGTAGTGGTATTGTGTCTTAAACATGATGTTTATTTTCCCATTCAACACAGCTGCACAATCTGGTCACTGTCTGCAATGTGTTGCCATGGCTACTGCAGTTTCTGCACCCTGGGTGACTTCAAGGGGTAAATTTAGCTGAATGAATTTTTGGAAGTTTGATCCTTTTCAGTATACCAACACCTGGTGAGGGTGGGGTGGCCATTTTGATGCTTTTTTTCCCTGGTTGACTGACTGAACTCCTCCACACTCACCTCTTATCCTGGCAGGTGCCTAGCTGAATAGGATATCATTGTCATGGAGATTGAGGCGATGATGCTCACATGCACGCACGCACGTGCACACACACACACACACACACACACGCACGCACACACACACACACACACACACACACACATAGTGACAACCCTGAGAAAAAGTTGTCACTCCGAGAAGAGGCAGCAGCATGAAGGCAAATTAGATGGATCAGTCTTTCTCTCTCATTTTGTCAAATGTAAACCTTTTCTGTGGATAATTCCAAACTAAAGCTTGGACCCTGGAGGTGAGCAGGTAGTGATAAACATACTTTATTTAAAGAACATCGACGAGGGCTAAGAACACTCCACACAAACTGACATTTCCTCCCTATCTAAAGTAAAGTGCCAGAATAAAGGAGGTGCATTACCACAGGGCTTTCTCAACTCTCTCGCATTTTAGTGTTGATCGTCCTGATATTTCCTGTGCTTTTCACATGTTTGGACTGTTACTGACCGTTTCATAGGCACATGAATTCCAAGCAGGCTTTCCTGCATACAGATAAGAAAAAGGCAATTAAACAGAAGTAAACACCAGTTTATAGAGATCTATAGACTGATAGTGACAGAAGTTTCAAACTGTGTTGGTGAAAAAGTGTTTATGACCTGGGGCATTTATGTGTCCCTGCATGAAGGATTTCTATTTCTGATTAGTCACTGACATTTTGCCTTGCTGAATGTGCCGAATGTGTGGTATGAACTCCTCCATGCCTCTGCTGTGTTCACCTGTGAATAATAAATAAACAACATGACATTTCCTTATCTTGACTTCCAATGTGTCCGGTCTTTCATAATGACTTCTAATAGAATTCTGGTTCAATTCAATTTTACTTATGTAGCACCAAATCACAACAACAGTTGCCTCAATGTGTTTTATATTGCAAGGCAAAGATCCTACAATGATACAAAAAACCCAGAGAAAATCCCAATAATTAAATTATCCCCTCTGAGCAAGTGCTTTGGTGACAGCGGGAAGGAAAAACTTCCTTTTAATAGGAGGAAACCTCCTGCAGAACCAGGCTCAGCAAGGGTACTGCAAAAACTGCCACAATCTAAATATAAGAAGACAATTATACTTCTTGAATTAAGAACACTCAACGCAAGCACTTTATTAAGTCAAATAAACTTTAAACTAGCCTGTCAGTGGTTCTCTCTGTGCCATTTCTTTCTGACTTTGAAAGAAAATATCTTGAACCAAGATTAACTAAACAAGATGATCCGTTTAATTTAAAAATATTTTATCTTTGTATTTTTTTATTTTTGTAAAAAACCAAACCAGAAAAAAATTATATCTTAGAGCAAAGAAAGCATTTACACGACATGAATTAAAGAACACGGTATAATACACAACAGCCTTTATTTGAATTACTTCTTCTTCTTCGTTTCTGTGCACATGCACCAATCAGCATGCTGCCTGTTACAGTTGCTCCTGCTTTTTCTCTTTAGTTTAGCCTTGTTCTTACTTATTATTTTTTTATCTACTTGTACTTTCATCTGTTTTAATAACTTTCCTTCTCACATAATTTCTTTAGGAATTAATAAAGTATGCTGATTCTGACTCAAAATGTAGAAAGTGCTTAAAGCCTTGCACACATGAAAATGCAGTGAAATAGTAATGTTAAGGTTATAATGCAATACATTTTATGCTGTGTCATCATTATGAAACTAAGAGTGACTTTCACTTGCCTGGTAAAGTTACATCATTTTGGTGTTCCTCTCACTGGTAACTGGTAAGTTTCATTAACTGTGATCAACATTTAAAGCTACTAAAACTCAGTCTATGAAGCAGAAGTTTTGAGGAACAGAAGATGTGTTGATGAAAGAAGAACTGTATTAGATAAACAAAAATGAAAAATTGAAATGCAAATGTCTGTATCACAAATAGCCTGAACGTCTCAGTAAAACTCATCCATGGCTTTCTTGTACCAGACTGTGGTGACTCGCTCATAGATATTGTCCTTTAGCACTTCAGTTAGAATGACAGACAGAAGATGATGTGCAGCGTGTAGCAGTATGCTATCACATACAGCAAACCTTGATCAAGGTTTTCTTTGCCAAAGTGGAGATCAGAGTGCTTCCAAACTAAAGGACAATGCCTCACTAGCATGTTCCAGCATCTTCGGTGGCGCAGCTG
Source organism: Simochromis diagramma (assembly GCF_900408965.1). Classification (NCBI taxonomy): domain Eukaryota; kingdom Metazoa; phylum Chordata; class Actinopteri; order Cichliformes; family Cichlidae; genus Simochromis; species Simochromis diagramma. The sequence continues at coordinate 1,671,377 of NW_024387398.1, forward strand.
GCGAGGGGAAAAGTATAGGGAGTGCCCTGAACAGGGCTATGTTGTATTCCACTGGAACAGAATAAATTAACTTTCAGCTCAATGTTCCTCTGCCTAAATCTGATTGACAGCTTCATCTTGAACAATACCATTTTCATCAGCATTGATAACATATACAAACTTATTCATACTAATGTCTGTGGAAACAGCTACAAGGTGCATTAAAGACAGCAGGTTGAGCACCTTCTTCCAAACGCCATAAAACCAAATCGTGGAGCAGAAGTTTTCCCATCTCTTCTTTACTTCAGCTGTGAATTTGCTGTTGTCTGTATTGAGGATCTGCCAAAGTTTTTCCATCACCTATGATGCAAGTAAGCATTAAAACCTTCAACAGTGCCTGTGCTTTGTGAGGAAGACACAGCAAAAGTAAATCTGAATCTTTGTTTGCCTGTCCTCTTCTTTCAGAACATCCATGTCAGTGAAAGCTCTTCTTCATTGAAACTCAAGGTTAAGGATTGTGCAGACAGCGTCTTGGTTGGGTTTTGGCTTCTTATTCATCTCTTGCAGAGTCTTGTAATGCATTGGATTTGTTGCTAGACTATTTATGTCCACTAAAAGAGAAATTGTAAATAATAATAACAGTTATGCAAGGTGGCACGGTGGTTAGCACTGTTGCCTCACAGCAAGAAGGTCCTGAGTTCAATTCTACCATCAGGCCGGGGTCTTTCTGTGTGGAGTTTGCATGTTCTCCCCGTGTCTGCGTGGGTTCCCTCCGGGTACTCCGGCTTCCTCCCACCGTCCAAAGACATGCACTTGGTGGGGATAGGTTCATTGGTTAATCTGTCCCTGTGTGTTGGCCCTGCGACAGACTAGCGACCTGTCCAGGGTGTACCCCGCCTCTCGCCCTATGACAGCTGGGTAGGCTCCAGCGCCCCCCGCGACCCTGAAAAGGATAAGCGGACGTGAATGGATGGATGGATAATAATAATACATTTTATTTAAAAGCGCCTTTCAGAACACTCAAGGACACTGTACAGAGCAAAGTAGTAAAAATAGGCATAAGAGCAGGGATTATACACAATAATGAGAAACATAATAGAAGGAACAGGGTTTTTTTTCAGTTTTTGTTTTTGTTTTTTAGGTTTTGTTTTGTTTTTTATTTACATTTTTTTTTTACTTACATGAACTGTTGCTATCAGAACTGTTCACTGGTGACAGAATAATTGTTGATCTACCACTTGAGTCTGGATCATAATTTCCTCCTTGGTTAATTGGTGAGAACCTGATGTGTGGTCTTTTGTTTGAACAGCCCCGCCCTGATGTGGGCCCCTGCCTCTTTCATGGGGACTTAACATTCAGCATCCTCTTCTGAAGATAACTGCACGCACTTATCTACAGTGAATAAAAAAACAAACAGCAACTGAAAGAAGCCGGACTAAGGACCTGGCAGAACCTTAAAAAGGTGGAAACCCAGCATTTGGTGATGTCCATGAGTTCAAGATTTCAGGTTGTCATTGCCAGCAAATGGCTTTCAGCCAAGTATTAGGAATGAACATTTTCTTTTGAGTTATTTAATTTGTCCAATTACTTTTAGCCCCTGAAATGGAGGAGGGATTGAGTTAAAAATGTTTTAGTTCCATGTACTTTTGGGGCCTGATTATTCAAGATCTGCTATGTGAGGAGCATAATTTAACTCAGGATTTAACAGGGAGCCAGTAAAGAGAAGCCAGTATAGGAGAAACATGCTCTCTCTTTCTAGTCCCCGTAAGTACTCTTGAAAAAAACATTGCTTTTATGACTTTTTTTTCCATGCGTTTTTACCACGTTACAACATAACTTAAAGAAGATTTGGATCTTCATTGTTTCCTACCAGAGTTGACTCCTTTCCCATTGGGTTGTACCTAAACCAGCAGATGTGCATCTTCAGGCCTGGATGTGCCCGTTCTCCTCTCCAATCTCTGTAACACTGCAACAATCCAAAGACTACAACCAATATTTGGTTCTCACTCTGAGCAAATGCTAAGTAAAATTTAGGTGACTTGATTGTTATGATGCAATTATTAATATTTGATTCTGCTTTTTCTTTGCTCCTGTTAAACTGCTTTAATAACATATCCTGCATTAAAGAAGTTTATATTCAGGATATTCCTTTTTTGCCCTTTGCGAAAAGTTAAAAACCTTTTAAAAGTGTTAATCCATTTTAGTGTGAATAGCTCTTGCTTCGGGAGAATAAAAAACATTATATAAGAATGAGTCCTACTTACTGGGTAAGACTCAGGATCAGAGGTTAGGACTTTTTAAACATAGAGCTGATTTAGACTTCCTGTAGGGTCCCGGATCCTGACCTGAAAGTCAGGTAGAATTTTGCGTGTCCTCTCAGGTGCAGTGGTTTGCCTCAGCTGAGTGTCAGTTTGAGGTAACAAACCCAGGAGGTGAAGCTTCCTCTCCCACTAAACTGTGAGGAGCAGAAACAGAAACCAGCACACACTGATGGAGAACTCAGTTGCCTAACTAACTGATCACTCTTCCCTTACACAGAAGGTGCCACAAGAGGGTCTGAGAAGTCCACGACTCAAGCTGACAAAAACTGTGGCAAGAAGTGACAGTGAAGGCTTCTGTTGAAGAGGGAACCCTCTCAAAAGACAGGAGATAAGTTCAGTTTGAGGATCAGAATAAAGAAACATGGCATCCTCCACAGAATCAAAACGGACGAGCAGGACCCATCAATCGTCACACAGAGTTACTAAACAGAAAGAGGAGTGCAGCAGCTGGGATTCCCTCACATCTGAGCACCTCCTGGGAGCCAATCAGGACAGGTACGGAGTTACTGGAGGAATAAGATAAATGGTTCTTATATAGCACTTTTCTACTCTGAGCTCTCAAAGCACTTTGCACAACTTGCCTGAGTCACTACTCACACCTATTCAGAAAAGTGCTTTTTTCTATGCTCCTCTAAGTAAGTGCTTTCTATCTAACATGCACACGCATTCATACTCCAATGCATTGGAGAGCAACTTGGGGTTAGTATCTTGCCCAAGGATATTTGGCTTGCAAAGACTGGAGAGATTGAATCACCAACCTTCTGATTAGCAGATAACCTGCTCTGCTGCCTGATGCAGTCTGCAGAAGCCAGATTTGTTACACTGAGGGCTTGTGATGTTGTTGACTGTCAGTGACTAAACTTCTGATGAAGAAAAGAGAAAACAGCTGGCTGAAACAGAGGAAACATCACTAAAATCCAATCCTGCTGCTGTGAGTGAGGAACAGCCTGAGACTCCTGATGAAGAGAAAACTGAACAGCCCACTGGAATGGAGGAAATATCACTGAGATTCCCCTCTGCTGCTGCTGTGGATGAGAAAAGCCTCAGAAACCTTCAGGGAAATGAGTAAAACCCTCAAATTCACTTAAAGACTGACTCCAGCCAAAAAAATGGAAATGGAAAACTACCTAATCTCTCTAACTTTTTTCTGTCTAACATTCACACTCAGATGGATGCTTCACCCATATGGAAAAGAAATAGTAAAAACATATATGATTTACTCATGAAAGTGGCCACTTTCTCATTACGTTCATATATTTTTTTAGTAAGTATACAAAACATACAAGTTTCATTATATAATTTTTCAAGGGATCTTATATGTGTTTTCACTCTTGTATGCTTTTCATACAAGTTTCATACAAGACAGATAAAAACTTTATAAGATTTATAGATCTTTTCCATATGGGCAGAGAGCAACTTGAGTTAGTATCCTGGATATTTGACATGGATCAAACCACCAACCTTCTGATTAGTAAATGATCTGCTCTAGCTCCTGAGCTACAGCTACAGCAGTGATGTGGGTGTTGTAGCAGCTCCAATGGCCTTGTTTCGTTCCTGGGAGCTTAAATTGAGCTTTCCAGCTCTGGATGTGGGAATCACGTAGAATCATTGCTAACTGCTGTTTTTACATCACTTTGAGTCAATAAATCGATAATCAGTCTTAGGTAGGAGCTTATTAGTTTAGTTAGGTCAGGGTAAATTAGACATTTAAAGAGCGAACAATGTTTATTTATTATTATTGAATCTAAATGTTTCCTTATTATTTCTTCATTGCCTTACAACTAACTAAGGCAAGAAACTTGGCGATCGTGGCTCAAGAGTTGGCAGTTCCTTAGGGAACCCCAAAGCGCTTTACAAATGCAGGCCATTTTAAACTCCCATAAGTTGATTCTGTTCATCTGTGGGAGAAACGTTTCATCACTCATCCAAGTGACTTCTTCTTCTTGGATGAGTGACAAAATGTTTCTACTACTCAAAATGCTGTTCTGGGAGTTTCTTAGCTGGAGGGCTGAGCATGCCTCAAGATATCTGTAATGCTGTGATTCTGTGTGTGATAGCTACACTGCCAGGTAATGTCATTATGCTGCTGATGTTTTAAAAACTCTTCTTCAGCTATCATGAACTAACAGTTATGCTAGACATAGATTATTCTGTAAGAACCGTCGACAGTCAGGCCTGTGTTTGCACCTGAAATGCGCCACACAGATTTTTTGTCATTCCTCCTTGCTGTTTTCTCATAAAGGAGGGGCTGTGGGTACAGCTTGTTTGGTGTGAGAGTAGTTTTGGCAGTGTGGGAGCATTAAAATGAAAGTGAATGTATGTGTCACACTTTATCAGGTTAAGAGCTGACAACATTGATTTATGTTTAAAGTGTCTAGCATCACGTAAAATGAGCTCACAGTGTTGTTAGTTGTTTTTTGCGATAATTTGCAGCTGAGTTATGTCAAAGAACATCGCAGCACTGAAATATGTCATTCAGCATGGATGACATGAGGTGCTTTATCTCAGCATTAACAGCTGAAGAGTGTTTGACAATAGAAGTACGAGCTTTGAAAATGAAACAAACTACATGTGATTTCAGCGTTTTCAGGTTCAGAAATCGTACAGTGTAAATATATTACGTCTGAAAATGCTTAATGATGTGGCGACATGAGGATTTCAGTGAACATGGGCAATACATAACCCCTGGGGGATAAAAAGATTGACAACCACACTAACTTGCAAAATGTGAGGCTACATGCAGAGCATACAGATGGATGATGATGAAATAACATTTTTATGCATCTGAAAAAATGCGCATTGATCAAAACTCCAAACGAAGAGTGATACAAAGTTGCTAGTTGGCACATTTGCTCAGCCATATGGCCACAGTAATAAGAATGCACATACATTATGATGCACAAGCGCGGCATGCAGGGATTGCTGTTATTTCAATCGACTTTAGATGCATCTAGATTTTCCTTCAGGCTATAGTTTTAAGTACAGGACAGATTGCAGCCACCACAAATGGCCTGATACAGCAAGCTCCAAACCTCAGTTACAATACCTTTATTAGGGCATTCAACTAACTGAAATATTGTCTTCACCAGCAATGAGAGACACTGCTGAGCTCAACTCAAAGCTGTGAATGATTTGTGCTGAAGCTGCTATTTACAAGCTAAGATTTTACATGTTTATATGGCTTTGATGCAGCAAGTACCTACATTTTTTTCTTCAGTAGAAAAAAAGACATTAAAATGTTTAAATTAAGTCGTGTCTGCATTCCATCTCTTCATCCTGCATGCCACTGAAATTACTCCTGTCAAACTGTGATCAGAATGAATCCAAGGGTGTTTTTAATAGAAGCTGTCAGTGTGGGACTGATGAAAACACTCGTCTGTCTAAAACTCATTTGATCTCGGCATAAATGAAAACAAGCACATATGCAAACACTGAAAGTAATATAGTAGTATTGTTATACTCGCACCGACTTTCCAATGATCACACGAAGTCTCTTATTCTAACTATGCCTTCAAAACAATAGTCTGTGTAAAACTGGGCGTAGCCACCATGACATAATTTTATTTTTCTTCCTCCTTTTTAAATCCTGCCTTGTCTGACAGCTTTTGAAAAACACTTTTTGCTTTTCTCAGAAGAGCTCTATAAATTCTCTGTAGACTCCCCTTGACTCTTGTGTCTTTATTTTATTAATTTCTATTAGTGTTATTTCAGTTATTACAGTATATCTGTAGTGTGACAATACTAAGCTGATGGGCAGGGGGGAAAAAGTAAGGGGGAGAAAAAAGGATGATGTATCGCCAACTGCTGCACAAAGAAAAAAACAGTACTGGGAACAGAAAAATATGAAAATGCAGAGATGGATAAATCAATCTTCATCTGCTGTGTGTGTGTGTAAGTGTCTGTTTATGTGTCTTTCTCACAAAATATACTTGATAATGAAAGTGAGTAGCTGTATTGACGCCCCCTCCCCCAAGGAACCAGAGTTAGACAGGGATAGATCCAGGAGATCCGGGCCATCCAATCCACAACAGCATTGAAGATGTGAGACCACACATCATGGTGACAACTGTGTGTCCATCCCAGCAGGAAAAAGGAGAAAGGCCCCAGATGGGGTGCCCACGGCCAAAGGACGAGAGTCCTAGGAAAGCAGGGGCGACGGGCATCTGGCCCCGCCAGAGGCCGGTCACCCTGGGACGAGCTGAGAACAGGGCCCTAGGCACCCAAGAACCGCCTGGCACCCAGCAGAGCCAGGAAACGCTGGAGCGCTTACATGGGAGCCTGAAGTGACTATTTGTTCAAAACCATCGTGTATAATATACCTTGATTTTTTTTTAGAAGAAATAAATGATACTTTCTTTCAGAGCAATAACTCCATAAGAAGGAAGATCAAAAATTATTGCATATAATACATAGCAGATGTCAGTCAAGCTTGGAGCCGGGCAAAAATCTGCTCTCACAGACATAGTTGAGGAGGAGGGCAACAGCAGCCCCCAACTCAGCAAACCACAGCCACCTCACTCCTGTAAGATTTCAGTGAGGCTAAATCTGTCTCATTAAAAATAATCATTCTGATATAAATAAAAAGAAAGAAAGAAAGAACTATTAAGACGTGATAGTGACATCACTCATATATTCAGGAAGCCACATACCTACATGTATATGGTGTAAATTACTTTCATCCACAATACACTCTCATTAAATGTACAGAGTCAAATATAAAAGATAATTAAATGTCTTTAATGCACTCGGACGATGTCAGGTAGCTTCATTTTATAAGTTGTGTGGTGATGACCAGTCGTATCATCACTTTCTCCCACCTATAAAAGCAAAACCCATCAATGCATTATCACTGCATCTCATGCTGTTTGCAACACTGTGCACCTCAGGTCATAAAAATGACCACAAATCACTTGCCACGCCCTGTGCGTCTGTGCCATGCGCCATTGATTCACAACGATAGAACCCCAGGTGTTTGGAAGAGGAAATATGAAAGCTTTCATAAAGTGGGTTTCAGCTGAATAAATACTGTCTTGTAGTCATTTGTGATACAAAGTAGAAAAGTGAGCATTTATTTGTGTCATGGGTGGTTAACTTTACTTTCAGCCCTAAACACCCAAACAAGCTTTTGAACATCAAACTAATAAGTTGCGTTTGTCTGGGTCAGAAACATAAGCAGTCCTTACACCAATACAACTACCAGAACAAACACACAAAGCTCCGTGTCCATTGTTAGGCTTATTAAATAATCAGGTGGGTTTCTTTGCTGAGGAGCAGCCAGTCGGATCTGATTTTTGCTAGTGACAAGCTGCTGACAGAAAGACTGGACTCTGAACACAGGCAAGATTCTTTATATGTTAGTGAGCAGGAGACTCAAATACAGACCTCTAATCTTGTTTGTCTGCATGTGCATGCATGCGTGTATGTCATGTCTGCTCCAAAGTTGTCATTCTGAGCAGCAGCTCTAGAATTAGTGCTGAGTATTTTCAGCCTCCATGGCTCATCTCTCACCAATGACCCTGTTTGAATTCAAGCCTCAGCTTCTCTTTACATCCAAATCCACCTCCATCAGTTCCTCCCCCCTTTCCCCATAGATACATAGAAACCTATTTCTATCACTGCCTGTTGGCCCTCTCCACACACACACACACACACACACACACACACACACACACACACACACACACACACACACACACACACACAAACACAAACGCACACACACACACACACACTACACTTTGAAACGGTTTTGCCTTCCAGTAAAATTTCCAGAGTGGAGATCTTTACACTATTTGATAACATTTAATTTTGAAGGTTTGTAAGGTCACCATTAAATGTTTGATCCTTGGACACTGGAATAACTTCTGTGTACATGTAATAAACATTACAGATAAAAAAAAAAAGGCTGATTCGAATGGCAAAAAGAAATGTAAAAGGAGTGTCATTTAAACTGTGCATTTTTAGTCTTATTAACCTCTCAAAAAATATGTGTAAAGAGGAGTTCAACTGTCAGCTGATTATCACCTTTCGTGGTGGTAATCCTAAAACCAAATGATGGACACTAGGCAGGCCACGTGGAGCATGACTTTTGCCTTCCTGTATACAGTCAGGATATATATCTGCAACTGAGAATATAATAAGGTTGAGTACTTCAAAGACTCCAGTCCCACTGACATGCCTTCTGTAGGACGAGGATCTGGGAACAAGTGATATCACAGTTTTTGTCCAGGTTGTGAAACACTGTTGCCTTTTTTATCCTCTCTAGGATATTTGAACCGAGTGCTGGACTCCACCAGTGCTGCCTTTTGTCTGTTCATAATTTTTTATGAATAAAATATTTAGGCTAGCCCCAGGTACAAAGTGTACTGGATTTGATCATTTTAGGGTCATGCCTTTTGCAGATGATGTGACTCCTCTGATTAGCTCAAACAACGACTTCCAGCTTTCATTGTGGCTGTTTGCAGCACCGTGTGAAGTGGCTGGGATGAAAATTATTACTTGAAAGCCTGAGGCCATAGACTGCCCACTCTAAATGGGGAAAAAATTGCTGGCCCAAGTAAAATAGTTTAATTATGATATATTCTTAGTTACAAGTAAGGGAAGAAAGGAGCAGTAGACTGAAAGACGCAGCATCTGCAGTTGCAGCTGATGTTCCAGGTTTGTTAGAGAGAGCTAAGTGTTATAGCAAAGCTTGGTGGTTGATTTACATTCCAGCCCTCGCCTACGGCAACAATAAAAAATAAAATAAAAGTGCACATGCAAACGGTAGAAATGAGTTTGCTCTAAAAGGTGTCTGATACTGGATGTGGAGCTCAGTCAGTTGGACCAGGATGCCGACTTCAACTGAATTCAGTTCAATTCAGTTCAAATAGCACAAATAATAATAATAATAACAGATTGCATTTATATAGCGCTTTTCAAGACCCTCAAAGCGCTTTACAATACCACTATTCATTCACTCTCACATTCACACACTGGTGGAGGCAGCTACAGTTGTAGCCACAGCTGCCCTGGGGCAGACTGACACAACAAATCACAACAATAGTTGCCTCAAGGCACTTTAAAAAGACCCTGAAATAATATCTCCTGGATGACACCAGGATGAGGTCTTTCAGGAATGTCTACCTGGGAAACGACTCAGGGCAGACTCAGGACCCGCTGGAGAGATGATGTCTCAGCTGGCTTTGGAACACCTGTGTTATCCCAGCAGAGCTAGACGAGGTGGCTGAGCCGACGGAAGTCTTGGCATCTCAGCTTAGACTGCTGCTCCTAACACAGATAAGCAGGAGAAAATGTATAGATAACAATTTCCGAGCACAGCAGTCATAATGCATTGTGCCTGTAATATTATTTGGCATGATAGATCCACTCATAATAAAATGATTTTATCTCATTTGAAATGCTAATCACATTTTACTGAATCTTTTATACACTTATCTTCCTCTTTTTTCCTCCATACCTTTCTACTTGGCTTCGTCACTGCCATTATCTCCACATCACGTAAACATCACCTACAAAAATAAATCTCCAGAATTCAGATGGCAAAGGAAGAGAGAGGGATGATGATGATGATGATGATGAGTAAAGATGAGTAGCAGGCAGAAGAAGCAAAGTAAAGCTTTTAATCTCTAAAGGGAAGAGAGCATTAAGCATTAAGATATCCCCTCTGTCCAGCTGGTCTGTTTGTGTCTCCTTAATGCTCTTTAAACATTTATGAAGGATGATAACAAAGAAAGACTGTAGCTGCACAGAGTAATCAAATCAATGTTGTTACAGGACTCTACTGAGAAAAGGGAGGAGGTGCGAGAAAGAGAATGGAGAAGGGGCGGGTGGGGGGTTGAAGTTGAAAGAAGCGAAGACAAAGAAAAATATGTTAGTCCTCAAACCAGACTGCTGGCAGTGTGCAAATAAACTGCAGCATGTTGCTGTCAAATAGAATATTCCACAACGTTTATTACATTTTCCCTAAACACATCTCTCTGTTTGTGAAGGGTTCTTTCTCACGACAAAATGCATTCATTTTACAATGTGTTTTCTGAAATTCGTGACGTACTACTTTTACAGCTGAAAATTGTTGGATTTACAAGCTCAGGGTTCGACTTAGCTATCAAGTTAAGCTATTAAGTAACTGAAGGTTTCTGTTTTAACTCAATCCTCTGAGGACCTTCAAGGTTAGTTCTGTAAATAGTATTTTTCTCAATTGACAGGAAGCTCTAGTGCTTTCATTTATACAGTGTTTTGGCTGTTTGCCATGTTGGTTTTTTGTAGCCAAAAGTGATGATATTTGGACCTCCTGAGCTACAGGATCACAAACGCTTGGTACCACAAAGCATATTATATTATTATGGGTTAGATAGTTCTATTAAAAATGCCCTCAAAGGCACTAAAAAGCAAAAATACAGCACCGAGGTTAAATTAAATGATTCCAGTTTGTGTAAGGTATGGGTCATTGTGTCAAGACAGCTTTCAATTGAGTAGCATTAGGGATAGGTATCGAAACCCAGTTCTTGTTGAGAACCGGTTCCCACCGTTTCAGTTCCTTGGGATTGTTTGCCATTTTTACAAACAATTCCCTTATCGATTCCAGTCGCCCCGAATGACGTCGCCACGTTTCATCATTTACCTGACAGGAAACACGGCGGCTCAAACGCTCAAACGTTTGGTTATACTTTACGAGAACGGATGACAACAGGACAACTTGCAATACTTGCAAAGTAGAGATTTCATTTAAGGGAGGAAACACTACGAATATGCAAAAGCATTTGCTCACAAAACACGCAATGACCTTAAATGAATGTCGTGTTTTTAATTCCGCTCCGGACTCGTGCCCAGCAGCAGCGGTAACGTTTGCACGTCCTCTCCCGTTAATGCGGCAGGTAAATAATCAACTAACAGTGCATATTATGTTAGCGCGATCTGCCTTATTACAAAACCTGCCATTACTGTGCATTTAGTGACCATGATGAGACAGACAGAGTCTGGCTCAGATGCTGGCATTTCTTGCTGCAGTCTACCGGTAGCGTCTCCTTTCAGGCCAGGATAGACGAATGTCACCGAGCAGTGACTCAGTTTGTGGTAAAAGGTTTGCACCCGTTTGCCACAGCAGATGATTTTCAGTAAGTGAATGTGTTTAATTGTAGGCAGGGACATTACTGGATATTCTTGTGTAATTGCTACAGAATAATTTATGTTATACTTTGTTATTGCTACAGAAGAATATTTATTTTATTATTTTACATTTACAATCTTTTTTCCCGGGGACCCTGTGACACCCCACTGAAGAGCCGTAGGCTGGATCTCTTAAGATCTCACTGTTGGGTTTGTAAGGCCATGTTACTCCTAAATGTCTGTCTCGTTTAAAGAGAAGATAAAAAACAAAGTTCTAAGCTAATCGACCTTAGTGTTCTCCTTTTTAAAAAAGAATCGATAAAGAATCGAATCGTTAAACAAAATCGAAAATGGAATCGGAATCGTGAAAATCTTATCAATACCCATCCTAAGTAGCATCGAGTATCCTTACAATAACTCTAGTATCAAGATGGATGTAAAAAACAAAACAAAAGAACTCACCTCCTAGGGCAGTTATTATGGCCCCATCCACCAGTTGTCAATATGCAGCTAGTCATGGATGTTCCATTGAAATCTATGTCTAAAACCATAATTGTTTCCATGGCAAGCAGAGCTGAATGTGTCTAAATGTTATCATGATACCATTATGTTTTCTGCCCTCTGGCTGTGAGCATACTTTTGATAGATTTTAAAATGGAATCCCTTTCTTTTTGGGACCATTTAAAATTTTGCTACGAATGATCAGTTCAGCATGACGAATGTTTAATCACCCACATTCCCTGGGATATTAAGCCACTATGAATATGATTGCTGACGGTGCAGGGTACTCTATGTATAGGGGGAAAAAATCCACCTTATCAGACCATGATTTCTTGCTCATGGCACTATTGAATGGCTTTGCAGCATACCACACCTGTCTCTTTCCAGTGTATCACTTTTTTAGCCTAGGTGTTAAATGTTTATGATGCCATATGTGTTACTGAGATTCATATGGACAAATTTCCCCACTTGATAGATCTGTGTAATGTTACAAGTTGGAATCTTTTCTTAGCTTCTATTTCTGCTGCTCCTTTCCCTTTCTTCCTCTATGCTCCACTTATCCAACTCTCCCTCTGTGTGACCTATGATGGGTTCTGGTTTGTGCTGATTTGTAGGAGATGTGGCTGACACAGCATGGTCGGGTAACAGTGAATGGGTGAGGACAGATAAAAATGAATATCTGCTCAAAGGCAGGTTGAGATAACTGCAAAAGTATGCTTCCTAATATACAATCTGTTTAGCCTATAGGTTGGCAGCAGCTCAGACAGTGATCCACCTGGCTAGTGAAGAGGTGGGGAGGGGACGAGAGAGAAGGTTGCTTGGGGTTAAATGGAGCCAATCACAGACAGAAAAACAGCATTACACACCACATTAAGCATCATCTCACCCCTCTCTCCTCGTCTCTACCTTTTCTCTCTCACCCCTTCTCTTTCTGTGTCTCCAGGTGTGCAGCCAGCTGATAGTGTCAGCTTTATTTGCACATTCACTTGAAATTCTAGAGAACTAGAATAGATTCTACCAGATTCAACTAACTCAATACTGCTGATCTGCAGTGCATAATAGCCAACCAACCATCTATCCAATCATTTAAGCATCCAACCACATAAAGAACAGAACTGCAAATAGAATATGGACATATGCTCTGCAACTGGAATGCAGTCTATAAACTCAATGTTTTATTATTTTCTTACAATACTGAAGCAATGCTTAATAACATATTGTGGCTGGCTGGTGTACAGAAAAGACACTCTTGTGTGTCAGGTAGTGTCAGATAAACACAGAAGTTACCTGCTCTATGCAGAAGGAAAGAAAAAAATATTCAAGTGCCAAAGAAAACCTTGCAGATGCATGACTCACCACATAAACTTAGATGTGACAGCCCATGATCTTTTTAACTGAACTCAATGTGCACTTGTGAATATTTCTTGTAAATTTACTGAAACCAAGAAAATTTAGTGTGAAATATTCACAAGTCTACAGCTGCAAATGTAAATTAAGACGTGGATAAACCTAAAGTGTGAATCTCAAGTAAAACGTGCATAATGATAGCAGTCACAGGTTAATAAGATATTCATTTGGTTGTGGAAAAACCTAAACTTGCATGATGCCTTGTATGACTGGTTAAGGCTACTGAGAAAAAAGAAAACTATTCTGAAGGACCTTACTTTGTGGAAAACTCTTAGGATAACGCTATAGTCTTATAAACTTATTAGTGATAAAGTTCAAATCTTGGCCGGTCTCCATCTTCTGGTTTGTGTTGCAAGTTCGATACTTAATATAACAAACTGGACTTCCCCCAGTGTATTGAATTGGGACCACTTTGGACCTTTTTTTTTTTTTTTTATTTACCATCCACATCTGTGCCAACTGTTTCTTCAACCCTTGATACTTCTGTTTTCTTATGCTTCTTTCTAATATTTCCTTTTACTGCCACATCTATGACAACTGCAGCTTCTGTTCTTTGTTGACTAACATTATGTGTGGTTTCAAAAGGTTTTTGAAATGCAGTTTATTAAATTGGAATTCAAAAATGAATTTACAAATGCAGAATTTATTCTACAATTCTTTATTTAAGCACAGAAATCTTTATTCCGATGCGCGTTGCTCTTGTGGTCCTCCATAGTTAGTTGGCCAGTTCCTATTTGTCAGTGTGGAACTTGAAGTCCCACAGAACATTAGCCCTGTTGTTCTAACCACCTTTGATGGTGTCTCCCATTGGGACATGGTAAATTTTAATTAAACGGGTGGTTAGTTGTGTGCCACTTGGTTGTGTCTTTTATTTTTTATTTTTTATTTTTTTTATTTTTTTATTTTTTTATTTATTTTTTGTCCCGTTTGGATCTTTAGCCATCAGAATTGTTGTCTTAAGGCCAAGAAAGATGCCAAGCAGATTTATTTTACCAAGTGGATCATCATGGCCTTGCCATATTGGTCCATTTGATTGACCTTTATTATAATTATGAATTTATTTTATTTTCAGTTGCTACAAACGGGACAGACATGACTGGAGGATAGGACAGGGAGAAAGAATGAAAGAAAGAGAGGGAGAGAAAGAAAACCAAAGGGGAGAAGAGACGGTGAGAAGGGGGGGAAGAAAGAAAAAAAAAAAAAAAACACCTGGGTCACCTGTATGGAGAAAAAAAAACAGAAGAGAAAGCAAACAGCAAAGAGCAACATAATAAAAAAAAAACAGCACCATCACAATAAACTAGCTAGCAGTAGATATCAGTAGATACTAAATAATAAACGATATTCTGCAGCACGCAAGATAGACAGCGCACAATGTGCTTTGAGGCAGCAGCCAAGAAAGCTGTGGTCCGCGTCTGTGAATACCCGTGTGTGCACCTGTGTGCATACCTGTGTGGATCAGCATGCTTGCATTCCAAAGGTTTCTCCATGTAACGATCTGCTAGGGAGTGTGGGGGAGCCACAGCCCCGTCCTCCAGGGTATGAAGCAGGTGGTTGTGTCTTTTAGTGTATGCTGTACTTACTTAGGGATGGGTACCGGTATCCAGAAATCAGAAATCAGAAAGGGTTTATTGCCAGATGTTGAGGAGGTTTACAACATTAGGAAATTGCTGCGGTGCTTCAGTGCAACATACTGTCATAAAAATATAAAAATAAGAATAAGAATTAAAAGTGCTAAGTGGATAGATATATACATGATATATACATGAGTGCAGGTGGTGATCAGTGCCAAACATGGAATGATGCAGTGAACACAGCGTAGGGTCATGTGTTAGTGGTGGGAACAGTCATATGGTTATTGTTCATGTGTCCGACAGCAGAGGGGAAGAAACTGTTCTTATGGCGAGAGGTTCTGGTGTGAATGGACCGGAGCCTCCTGCCTGAGGGGAGCAGGTCAAACAGACTGTGTCCAGGGTGAGAAGGGTCAGCTGAGATCCGAGCTGCACGCCGCAGTGTCCTGGAGGTGTACAGGTCCTGCAGAGATGGGAGTCTGCAGCCAATCACCTTCTCAGCAGAGCGCACAACACGCTGCAGTCTCTGTTTGTCCCTGATAGTGGCTCCAGCGTACCACACAGTGATGGAGGAGGTGAGGATGGACTCGATGATTGCAGTGTAGAACTGCATCATCGTCCGTGTTGGCAGGTTGAATTTCTTCAGCTGCCTCAGGAAGTACATCCTCTGCTGGGCTTTTTTAATGACGGAAGTGATGGTGGGCTCCCACTTCAGGTCCTGGGTGATGGTGGTACCCAGGAAGCGGAACGAGTCCACAGAGGTGATGGGGGTGTCAGTCAGGATGATGGGGGGGAGTGGAGCTGTGTGCTTCCTGAAGTCCACAATAATCTCCACTGTCTTCTGGGCATTCAGCACCAGGTTGTTGTGGCTGCACCAGGACACCAGACGTTCAACCTCCCTCCTGTAGGCAGACTCATCCCCGTCCGAGATGAGTCCCAATAACGGTGGTGTCATCTGCAAACTTGATTAGCTTGACAGACTGGTGGGTGGAGGTGCAGCAGTTGGTGTACAGGGAGAAGAGCAGAGGAGAAAGAACACAGCCCTGAGGGGAGCCGGTGCTGATGGTCCGGGAGTCCGAGACATTCTTTCCCAGCCTCACATGCTGCTTCCTGTCCGTCAGGAAGTCAGTGATCCACCGGCAGATGGGATCAGGCACATTCATCTGGGAAAGCTTGCCTCGGAGATGGTCTGGAAGGATGGTGTTGAAGGCAGAGCTGAAGTCCACAAACAGGATCCTGGCGTAGGTTCCTGGGGAGTCCAGATGCTGCAGGATGAAGTGTAGGGCCATGTTGATGGCGTCATCTACAGACCTGTTGGCTCTGTATGCAAACTGCAGGGGGTCCAGGAGGGGGGCCGTGAGGGTCTTGAGATGGGAGAGAACTAGGCGCTCAAATAAAATAAAATTTGAATTTGAATTTGAAATGACTTCATGACCACAGATGTCAGAGCCACGGGTCTGTAGTCATTTAGTCCAGTGATCCTAGGTTTCTTGGGGACAGGGATTATGGTGGAGGACTTGAAGCAGGCAGGCACATGACATGCCTGCAGTGAGGAGTTGAAAATGCCAGAAAACACTGGGGCCAGCTCGTTTGCACAGTGTCTGAGGGTGGCAGGAGACACACCGTCTGGGCCGGGAGCTTTTCGAGCATTCAGATTCTTAAACTGCTTCCTCACATCTGCTTCATGAATATGAAGAGTTGTGGTGGGAGGAGGTGGTGTGAAATCCTCTTTTGTGTGGGGTGAGGAGGGGGGTGTTGCAGGTGAAGTGATTGAAGGTGGTGATGGCTCTATGGAGGGGGGAGAGGTGGGGGAATGAGTGTCCAAAGTGTCTCTATTGTTGGGGCCGTTGGAGGTGTGAAGGCTGCCTGATGGCTCGTCAAAACGGCAGTAGAAGTCGTTGAGGGTGTTGGCCAAGAGCAAGTCGTCAGTGGAGTGGGGGGTTTTAGGCTTGTAGTTGGTGATATTCCTAAAACCTTTCCACACAGAGGCCGAGTCATTCTCTGAGATCTGCTGCTGCATCTTCTCAGAGTGCTGATGTTTAGCAATGTCCACTTCTTTAGTGAACCTGTACTTGGCCTCTCTGTAGCAGTCCCTGTCTCCGCTTCTGAACGCCTTACTCTTTTCCAGCCACAGCTTTTTGAGTTTAGGAGTAAACCAGGGTTTGTCATTGTTATAACTCACCCTGGTGCGTGATGGCACAATGCTGTCCTCACAGAAGTGGATATAGGAGGTGACAGTGTCCGTAAACTCGTCCAAGCTGTTAGAAGCAGCCTTCATTGTGTCCCAGTCTGTAGACTCCAAACACGTGCGAAGCTCCTCCACAGCCTCGTTAGTGCCATAATGAGTGCCTCGTTAGTGCCATAATGAGTGCACCGGATGAGTGCCATTATGGCACTCATCCGGTGCACTCATTATGGCATCTACTGCGGGTGGGTTGCCTGTTATCGGACCCGGAGTTAGCAACATCCCCCAAAAACCCGAAGAGGAGAGTCCTGGCCCCTAGCCCTGCCAGTGTAGCAGAAATGATGAGGATGATGATGGCAGCAGCAGCCGTTCTTCTCTGCGTGAGTAGCTTAATGCTGTTCGTGTGTAATTTACGTTGAGGTTAACCTTGTTATTACATTAATGCATGTAAGGTGAACTAGCAAACGCCGTTGTAGTTACATGCGGCTGTCTTCTTGTTTGATGGCAGATACTCCCTTCACCCTGGCCAAAAAGGCTAAAATGACCAAAGAAAAAGTGGAAAACAGTTAAACATGAGAGGTTTTTGGACAAAGTTTGTGTTCTCCATTCTTTAAGCACCGGCACCGTTTCAAAAGTACCGGTTTGGCACCGGTATCGGATAAAACCTAAACGATGCCCATCCCTAAACTTACTTACATATTACATCTTGCTATTATATACACCTTTCCACAGTCTACAAGTAGAGATCTACTGCTGTGGTAGACTACTGTCTTGGATCTTGTACTTAGTGATGTTCCTGTGATGCCATGATCAGAACCCCTGTTCTGTACCCTGTGCTAGCTGTTTTTATTCTAGCTACTCGTAGGATTTCTTAATTTCAGCCACTTTTTACTGTCTGTCCGTAGTACATCCCAAAGGACTTCCATGATACTTCTACTTGTTCTTGTTCACCTCTGTCTTCAGCTCTTGAGTACATCTTCCTGGTGTATTCATAGATGCTTCCCATTCTGGAGTGTAGCTCTAACACTCACCCTCGCTCTTTGTGTTGAGCCTCAGGGTAATGAACTTAACAACAGTAACTATCATATGTGCACATTAAATTCAAACAGTATAGACAACAGTAGAGACTTTGGTTTCTCTACACAGCCACTGTGCTAGGACAAGTACATGCGCAGGGATCACTCAGCAAGTGATCTCCCCTGCCAACCCACTTTTCAGTCCTTCTCACACCACGTGACCATTAAACATACACGTTCAGAACTCTTATGTGTAGCTTTTGCAAACCTCTAACTGTCCAGTGCTTCCGCTCACAACGGGACGCAAGCTTAAGTGCATGCGTGCTCTGGTTTAGGGCAGCTCTTAATGGGACAGCAAACCCTCAAAATGCGAGGTCTAGTCATCACCATGACAACCCTACAAATACCTCTGGTAGATAGGCAAGCAGTTAAAAACACAATCACCCCTTCTTGAACCTTTTTTATGCGTAGTACTAGTTCACCTGGCTACATATATTGTAAATACTATTATGGGTATTATGATAGTATTCCTAGTCATAAGTTAAAAATTCAGTATTCATGTTATGATGCAGGTTGATGATCCAAACATAGGCAGATGTCAAACAGAACATAACTTTAACAGGAGGAAGGAACGCTGACTTTAAAAAGCCTGGGAACACACACACACACACACACACACACACACACACACACACACACACACACACACACACACACACACACACACACACACACATAGGAATAGAAAAAAATACAAACAAAACAGTTGCCCTCTGTTACGACTGATCGTAATAACACCTCACAAAGGAGAAAAGTAAACTGAGGCTATATAGACACAAAAGGATAATCGATGTGGAATCAGAGTGGAGACACCTTGGAAAAATAAAACACAGGTGTAGACAATCAGGTAGAACAGAATATAACCCATGAGAAAACTGGCAACCACGGAAACAAGAAACTAATGCTAAACATGATAAGAGCACAGGGGAAACAGAAATAACAAAGTTATTTGCTGTTTCGCAGATGTTTTTTTTTTTTGGTGCAATTTTGCATGGGGTTTTTTTTGTTTGTTTGTTTGTTTGTTTGGGGCTTTTTTTTACAGCACATTGTGATTGTGTTCTGCGTCCTGATTGGCTGTAGACCATTGATTCATTAATGTTGAATTCTCTCACAGCTGCTCTATTCCCATGTTCTGGACCTGAAAACAGGGTTTGATCTTTGGTATCATTCTATAATACTGGACTTATATTTCCACAAAGGTTTGAACTTTGAAGAGGTTTAAACAAGAGAGAAAAGTATTAAAATGTTCCTGCCTGTCTGAGAAAAGTGTATAACGTGTGTAGTGAGGGGTTTTACAGCCTTAAAACATCTATAATAATTGTCAAAAATAAATTTCGCTACGTCGCGGATTCCACCTATCGTGGGTTATTTTTAGAACTTAACACCCGTGATAAACGAGGGAAAAAGCTTTAGTATTACCCAAACTAAAATTCACTGTATTCTAATAAAGGAAACAAATCTAGAAGTCAGAGAATACAACAAACAACGAAATCTTAGTGTTAAAAACAGGAACAAGTAAACAAACAAACCCAAAAAACTAAACATGATAACATTGAACAGGATATGCAGGCCCTGCCGGTTCAGAGACTTATTCCCGTGAACAAAGCAAGACAAACAGAGATTGATCGGTTTCAACTTGCAAGGGGAGCTGATCGGATCAGGCTTTTGGAGCTGGAAGCTCCTCACCCGATTCAAGACAATTCCCACTCCCAGTGTCCCCTTGTCACATTTTATTCAGTGACAAACAGTTTCACAAACACCCAACGTAAAACCCCTGTGGTGCGTCATAAGGCACTGTATGTGTGTGTGGGGGGGGTCCTTCCTGCAGATCACAAAGGGTCATCTCCCCTCACCCCTCATATATGGCTTAGCTCCTTTAATGGTCCACCATATACAAACACAGGTGAGCCTATAAAGGGCAGGAAGTGAACATTCTTTACTAAATAAGAACCTTACATATAATGTGCCTGCAGTTAACACAATAGCCATTGCCTCTCCCACCCTCCAACAGGCAGAGGAGGAGAATAGAAACAAAAGAATGTAAATGGCCTGTATTTGTATAGCACTTTACTTGGTCCTAAGGACCCCAAAGCGCTTTACACCACATTCACACACTGGTGATGGCAGCTACATTGTAGCCACAGCCACCCTGGGGCGCACTGACAGAGGCGAGGCTGCCGGACACTGGCGCCACCGGGCCCTCTGACCACCACCAGTAGGCAACGGGTGAAGTGTCTTGCCCAAAGACACAACGACCGAGACTGTCGGAGCCGGGGCTCGAACCGGCAACCTTCCGATTACAAGACGAACGCCCAACTCTAGAACCATGATCGCCCCCGATCGTGACGAATGTCTTTGATCGTGCAGTTTAAACAAGGTTCACAATTTTAAGTACAACAATGGCAACATTTAACAATTCACCCTAACAGTTAGTCTAAGCTATTTGGATTCCTAAGATGGAAAACTTCCCCACATGGATGAAATCAGTGCACATTACATTACACTCATATCATAACAGACTGCAATACAATTATTTCATATGTTTAGTGTGCTAGTAAAAATGCAGGTGAGGGTAAATAACAGATGTTATTTTTCTACAAATTGTCTGTGTTGCTTGATCACTGATTATGGTTTTAATCACGGTGTAACTTACTCTGCTGATTCTGCCCTGAATGGAAAACATATGTAAAATGTAGAATTTTGCCTGAAATATATTATTTGATTAATCATTAATACAAGGAAACGACACCTTATCTGAGTGAATAAATACTTTTTAGTATCCTGCTATTCATTAACTTTCAGTCAGCTGTGACAACTGTTGGCAGCAATGAGACAAACAGATTGTGGGGCATGTATCAAAATTGCTCAGTAGGTAGACATGCACTAATTGTATGTGTGTGCAGTGTACATGCCTGATGCGCTTTTGCTTAGCTATATTTATCAGCTAATGATGGTAAGATGGCTACATATGCAGATACAGATGCACTGCCATGGTAACTACTGCAGCTACAAAAGAGAACATTGCCCTCACTTCTGTCCACGCCACGCATAAAACTAGTGAAGATAATGATGATCAGAGGGACTCTGGGCCATTCAGGAAGTGGTGGTTTGCAAGCTGTGATCATAATAGCCCAAAATCAACATGCCATCATTCTTCACAGAAAAAATCACAGACATGGTCTTCTCACTTGATGAATTAATTAGTATTTATTAATAATATAGGAAATACACAAATGCATGGACCTGGAGATCAAGTCAGCACAGCATGGCAAAATCCCTTAGAAGGTGTTGTTATTGCCTGGTTTTGTTGGAACATTGCTGGATGCGAACGGCTGGAGTGAGAGAAGGAAGACAGGATAAAGACATGCTGTGGAAGCGAGACAGAGATTAATAACAGATATGATTCAATGCAGAGAGGTCTGTTAACACATAGTGAGTGAAGAAAAACCCCAGCAGCCTACACCTATTGCAGCATAACTAAGGGAGGATTCAGGGTCACCTGGTCCAGCCCTAACTATATGCTTTAGCAAAAAGGAAAGTTTGAAGCCTAATCTTAAAAGTAGAGATAGTGTCTGTCTCCTGAATCCAAACTGGAAGCTGGTTCCACAGAAGAGGGGCCTGAAAACTGAAGGCTCTGCCTCCCATTCTACTTTTAAATACTCTGGAACAACAAGTCGGCCTGCAGAGCGAGAGCGAAGTGCTCTAATAGGGTGATATGGTACTACAAGGTCATTAAGATAAGATGGGGCCTGATTATTTAAGACCTTGTATGTGAGGAGCAGGATTTTGAATCCTGGATTTAACAGGAAGCCAAAACAGGAGAAATCTGCTCTCTCTTTCTAGTCCCTGTCAGGACTCTTGCTGCAGCATTTTGGATTAACTGAAGGCTTTTCAGGGAGGTTTTAGGACTTCCTGATAATAATGAATTACAGTCGTCCAGCCTAAACAGTAATAGATTTAGAGATATTGTGCAAATGGAAGAAAGCAACGCTACATATATTTTTAATATGTGCGTTGAAAAACATATTACATGCCTCTCTGCAGCTTCTCTCCTGCTGCCATCCCCCTAAAGTCCCGTCCCCTTACAGACTGTATCTGTTCAACCAACAAAAACAAACCACAAACTGGCAAAAAATGATTTAAACACAAGAAATTACAAAGAACAATATATTATCCAGAAGTGCACCAAAGAGTAAAACAGTGAATTATTAAATATTATGTCTCTCTCTTTTAAGTCCAGTCTAGTACATAAATTAATAATTGATCAACAATTTGATTAACTCTGCCTTACTCTTTCTGTCTGATTTCTTAAACTTTTTATCTGATTTAGCGATAAAATAATTATTGTGGGTTATTTTAACATCCACATAGAATGAAATACATTTCATCTATTATTTAATATTATATTAATATTATTAGACTCAATTGGCTTCTTTCAAAACGTAAAAGAACCTACCTACCCTTTAATAACACCATAGATCTTGTTCTGATAAATGGCACAGAAACTGAACATTTTATAATAACGTTTAAATTTATGATATTGTAAATTTTGAATTGCGCAGCAGTGGGGAATAGATTTCATCACCAAAAATGTCTTTCTAAAAAGTTGAATTATAATTCCTCCACTGTTATTGTGAACATTGCCTTGTGCAAACACAGTGCAGAGCAGCTACCTGAAAAAGATAACTGACCTCCCACAGAGGTTGATTATCTTGTTAATATTTTACATCTTCACTTCTGGATTCTGTAGCTCCTCTGAAAAGTAAGCCTCAGTGGACTCCCTGGTGTAACTCCCAAATGCAAACCTCAGAGTTTTCTCATACAAACTGCAGAAAACTCAAGGGCTACATCTCAGATTCTACAGGCCGTTAAAGTTGTTAAAGTTCATGAAAATAAAGTTAGAAAAAGACTGGATGATGATGATGTTTGAAAGCGATGCCAGGAGAAAGGTTCTTCTCTGTGTAAAGAACAAGGCAATTCAATTTTATTTATATAGTATCAAATCACAGCAGTTGCCTCAGGCATTTTATATAGTAAAGACCCTACAATAAACTCTAACAGTTATATGACCACCTTTGAGCAAGGTGACAGTGGGAAGGAAAAATTCCCTTTGTAACACAAAGAAACCTTTGGAAGAACCAGGATCAGGGAGGATTAAGAATTTAGAATTTAGATGTCTGAACAGTGTTGAGTTAAAAGTCTGACTTTTGTTATTGAAGATGTGCTCCCAAGGCTGCCCCTGACAGAGTTATTATTCTTAATAATTTAGATAAATTAAAACACAATTGTCGGAGTAGTGGAATTATGTTGCTGTGACACTATGCTATTTGTTGTATTGAGTAATGGAGTGAGAAGAAAGAAGGGAGGGAGGAGAGAAAGAGAAAAGACATAAGGAAAGACAACTGGGTTGTGAACTGAGACAGCCAATGAAGGAAAGAGGGGCAAGAAGAAAACTGCAACAGGGGAACACATCACATGAGTTCCCCTGTTGCTGTTCGAGACAATCAAATGAAAGTATGAATGAAAGAAGGAAAGTAACACACAATAAAAAAGTAAAAGATGAAGAGGGAGGCACAGGTGCAAAAGAGCAGAGAAGAGGGGGAAGAAGCGAGTGAAGACGGAGGTAATGAGGGGGACAGTGGAGAGAAGAACGACTGCAACGCTCATTAAAGAAAAGAAGAGCTCCATTAACCAGCAAACCGCCTGTGTGTGTTTATGTGTGGAAAAAAGAGTGTGTATACGTGTGCGCACATCTGATGTGTGTGTGTTTGTGTACTTCAGTGACTGCAGGGCTGTTGTCAGTGCCTCATAAGTATAATTATGGCACATAAAGGAACTTCATGGCGTTACACACACACAGACACACACAAACACACACACACACGCGCACACACACACACACACACACACACACACACACACACACACACACACACACACACCTGGGCCAGACTACAGTGGCTCTTGGTTTCTAATTACATATTGATACAAACAAATCAACAAACAAAGCTCGTCTCTGCAAGCTGATCATAAATGAAAAGAACTGAAGCACTACACTAAGAGACCAGTCAGTTTAACACACAGATGCACACACACAAACACACAGGAGACAACTATTATAATGCCCCAAAATTAATGAGCTGAACTGTAACTGTAATTTGGATATAGCTTAACATCCTGACGAGAATCCATAAAACAGATCCCTTATTATGGTTTTATGGAAAACTGAAGCATTGCACAAAACTTAATAACACTGTTTGGCTGGCTGACTGCCTACGTGCCTGACATCTTCGCTGTGCAGCACAAAAGAAAAAAAAGTGACTGAACTATTTGTTTTCAAACGGAAATTCTTTCCTTACCGAGTGATGCAAGAAAAACCAAGTGAAAATACATGTGTGGCACAACTTTAATTTCTGTAGCCTAATGCAAATGGAAGAAGACTTAAAACAGCCAAAAACATTCTTCTTTTTCTAAAAAACATTGTGGGTCATCATGTTGAAAAAACCTGGACAGTTGAAATAGAGTCAGTATTTATGGGCTGATGGATTTGTTTCCTGTTATTTTGCCTGGAGAACATCTTTAGGTTCTCTTGAACTTTAAAATATATGTTTTCATCTCAACTAACCTCAGAGATTTTTAATTAGGTTTCTTCTGGCTCCAGTGAGTTTTGTATCCATGTGTAGTGCTCATCACTGGGAGAACAATGATGTGTTCAAAAATAAGGACTCTCAAATGGACGGTCTTATCAGAGTTGAATGAAAGCCTATTGACTTTCGTACATTTTTCAAAGCAACAATTAACCCAGCTTACTGCAGTGACTGGAGTGGTAGGAGCACTGAGCTTTGTTAAATGGTAAATGGTGCTTAATATATTTCTATAATATATAGTGGTGTAATATATAATATACAGTGCTTTTGTTTTTTTCTAGTTTTACTAATCACTCAAAATTCTTTCAACACTAACTCAGACAGACAATTTTACTACTATGCACGTTGTCTGTGTATGTTCTCTGTCATCCAAGTCATTTAATTTAAGGAGCTTGGAAAGGAAAGCGTCTGGACTTCTTTAAGTTTCTTGAAGGTATTCCACCTCTCATCCGAGCAGCTTCTTTAGTTCTAAAACCAAATTATAGAGAGTCCTAGTTATTTAAGCCATAGTGGAAGTTGTCCCTTAAGAGGGTTGTTGACCTACCATTGATCACTGACTTACTATTGATCATGTGTGATGAGGCACATGATCAATAGTGGGTCAAAAACCCTCTTAAGGGACAAATTCCACTACAGCTTAAATAGCTAGGACTGAAAGAAGTCCAGTGGCTTTTCTTTCAAAGCTCCTAAGATTACTATGCACAACCTGGTCTACCCCCAAGCCAGGGCCTAACCTGGAGTAACAACAAAGGAGGAACTGCTGTTATCTTTATGCTGGGCTGTCTTTTTATTTCAGATACAGCTGGGATCCCTACATCTGCAATGGCACTTAGATCTCCAGGTTTTACAATGTGTAAATTAGCACTTCTTTAACTGAAATGCATTGTGATGCAACAGTAGATTAGGACCGATTAGAAACAAGCTGATTTCTGGGGAGATATAAGAAAATTACATGAAAATTAGCAGCTATATTGGTGACCCATCAGGTATTATGATTATAAAAGTTATTACAACTCACATTTTGCTTATGATTTTCTTGTGATGGATTATAATGTACCACTTCTAAAGAAAATCACTATTTTAAAAAAGAAGAGAAAAAAAGGAAACAAAACTGATGGAGGTTGAAGGAACACTCTATTAAAGTCATTGTGACATCAACGGGTTTTGTATCTTCCTATAACATGACAGAAGGTCTGATTTAATTCAATTTAATTCATTTCAAAGTTTGTACGTACATAATTTTTCTCCTCATGAACTATGTTTTTCAACAACTTCCCATGCAGAAACAGAATCTTCATATGCGTTACGCAAGCCTCCTTTTTTCATAGAAGGGTCTTTTTCCTTTTTTTTGCATGCTTTTTGCTCTATTTGGTACGGTGGCCCTGAGAGGCCAACTTCAACTTCAGAAAACACCTGCAAAAAGAAAAACACCTGCAAAAAGAAAAACGCTGCAAAAGCACACAAAACACAACGGAAATACAAAAAACACAATAGAAATGTTTCTGGGGAGACAATAACCAGACGGACTAGTTGCATGAACCAAAACATGCTAACAAGTGCACTGGGACTGGGAGACACTTCAAAGAAGTGGAGGAGAGGTAAATGTATTGTAACCATATGATTCTAATAATACTTCAGATATCTGGAATATAGGCTGTATCCCAATTCAGGGTCTGCAGCCTTAAAGGCCGCATTTTAAGGCCAATTACGTCACAGCGACGCTACGAAGGCTGTCCCAATTCAAAGGCTGCTCGAAATGCGGCCCTCAAATGCGTCCTTCATTTCCCTGAAGTGTATACTTCATGGCCCAACATATCCCAGACTTCATAGCACGGCGGTGGGTGTGGATAATTTTGCCGAAAAAAACGGTGGAAACGGATCGGCCGAAGAGTAAACTTTCAAAAGTAAGTACTGAATATTATGTCACTTATTTATGTGCAAATGTTTAGTAATGAAGAACATTAAAACATTGCTGTTGGCCACATGTCGGCAAAGTTATGTGACATTAGCGATGTTTGTACTTTCAGCGTTTACTTTGTTTTAAAGCCTTTACTTTATACGCCGTTCGATAGTCGACCTTAATCTTACAGAGAATGTGATGATTTTGTGGATAATTAAAGTCAGTCATATATCCACAAACACAACAAGCTGAAAGTCAGTGATGCTGCTCGGTTTGCAGTCCTAAATATCACGGCACCAGTGTTGGGACTAACGCGTTATTAAGTAACGCGTTACAGTAACTACGTTATTATTGTGGTAACGAGCACGGTAACTAGTTATTATGCCAAAACCAGGAACGCGTTACTCGTTACTGGGATTTAGATAGGGTCGTTACTCGTTACTTCGTGTGGAGGCATCGCGGAGCTTCCACAGATTCAGTAACATTAGCAAGTGGTGGAGGCCAGCGGGTGGATGAAGGAAAAGGGACGCAGAAGGAAAAGAGACCCGAGGCGGCCGCTGGTCCAAGTGTGAACTGAACTTCAGGTAAGAAGTTATGACCTGCAGTCTATCTGGGTCAGATATAAACCAAGTTTAGGTGGAGTTTATTTTCGTTATTCTGACTTTTTCCGTACTGCGTGCTAGCTAGCATGACGGAGTTTCTATACAGCTGGGTGGTGCTATGAAGTTAATGATGTTGAACTTTATTTTGTTCATAAGTTATTAGAGTTGCCAACCGTCCCGTCTGGTATTCAGAGAAAATATTACGCGTTTCTTATTGAGGTGAAAAGGAACAGTTTGTCCCGTAATTGAGCTACAATGAATAAGACACAAAGCTGGAGTTACTCTGTGTCTTTGCTGCACAGCTGCTTCTTCTTCTCTCATTCTCCCCCCTCCCTCTCCCGTTTCTACTTCAATCATGAAAACTGATCAATGATCAGCTGATCGGCTTTTCTCTCTTGTTTGTTTATCGCTCACTTTGCGCCGAAAGAGGAAACCAGCGGATGTCGCGCTAAACAACAGCAGCACGTTTAAGCTTGATCAGCTGTTGTTAGAATTTATTTAATATTAATTTCTAGTATCAGCTGATGTTTGCTGGAGCCACAGCTGCAAAAAAGCTGCTGGTCATGATATCAGTTTGGATATCTGGTGAGAGGGAAACATGAAGATGAAACCAGGAGATGTCCTTACTGAATCATCAGAGCTGAACAGGTGATGGAGAAACAGGTTTACCTTTTAGGAGACATGAATGAGTTGAAGTTATGAACTGTTTCTGAGAGACAAATAACCCCAGGATCCTTTTTTAGGTAGCTGACAGCTGGTAACTGTGCAGGGGCGGGTCTAGCACAGCTTTTGCCAGGGGGCCAGGTAGGGCATTAACAGGGAAAGGGGGGCACAAAGAAATACTTTTCTTTCTTATTCTCATTTAAAATGTCTCGCTTTTAAAAAATAATTATCTGAATCTTACAACAAACGATTGATAGATTGATGCATATATACCATCAAAACAGTGAACATCACTGTCACAGCAGTGTTTATTTTCATTCAAAGGCTTTATGATTTTTCCTATAATGGCGGCCGGTCTCTAGTCAAAATGCCCGGGACGATTTTTTTGTCCCAGTCCAGCCCTGTATGCAGCTCATCTGCAGTCTGGTGTTACCTACATCTTCCTATTCAGAAGGCAGAATTTCCGAGTTCTGAGTACAATCGAAAGCACCACGACTGCAGTTTTTGTGTTGGATGTAAAAGGCGCACATGACGCTGTGACGTAGGCTAGAATCATGGCAGGAGTCAATGACGGTCCAGGCGTGGGATTTCTCTCGTGGAAATATGCACATTATCTTTTTCTTTCTATTGGTAGGTGGCACAGTGCACTGTGGCAAGTAAGCAAGCTAGAAGACTGGCAACGTTATGGAAGAAACACATTAACAAGAGAATTCTGAGTAAAACCAAAGTTACTTTCTCTAGTAACTAGTTACTTTGAAAGTAACGAGTAACTTGAAGTAACTGAGTTACTTTTGAGAGAAGTAACTAGTAATGTAACTAAGTTACTATTTTAAAGTAACTTACCCAACACTGCACAGCACAAGCAGGATTCACTGCACTGTTAATGTGAGCTATGTTATATTGCTGCCTCTGTTCGGTGGTGTCGAGCCAAACGGACTTTAACGTGTGTTTGAACGAGCTGACGGTTCACTCGTTAAGCTGAATGAAAGATGCTTTAATCACAGCAGTCACACATGTGTCCACTGCACCATCTGGAACTCTTCTTGTTTACACTCGTAATAACACAAACACTAAATCCTGCTTCTCTGGTGCTGTTGTGTAGCAGTGTGTACACCTGAGACTGTCACCTGTCTGTCTGTCCTGCACTCTCTCTCTGTTTCTTTCTCTCTGATTGTGGAATAAAAGTATGAACATGTGTTTATAAGTCACACTTGTGTTTGAATCCTGCAGCTTATCACACATTTGATTTCCATGTGTGACGACTGCAAGTGTCCAGAGTGAGGACAGACTGAGGGACCCACTGCTGCACATCATCTGTGAGGCTTTGCACCCCTGATGATCCACCAGGACAAACTCAGCAGTGTGTGAGGAAGAGGAGGAGGAAGAGCCAGCAGCAGCTGACAGATGGAGAGAATAGACAGACTGTTCCCTGTTTGTGAAGGACTGCTAGGAAAGTTTAACATAACTGTCCTGAATCAGTCTTATTAGGTAATGTTCAAATAATGTTATCATCCCAGTGTTGTCAGTGTGGGAGAAAGTACTCAGGGCCTTCAGGTTACACACTATGAAAGGCAGCAACAAGTTTAATGTTCAGAAACCTAAAGTTTGTATCAGCAGCAGAATGGAGCTAAAAATAAATGTTGGTTTCAGTTCTATGAAGCTTTGAGTATTTTGGATCAGTAGCTGCTGTGTTTGTTGCATCATATTGCTGTAACTGTTTATATGCTTTATATATTCTGAGGTAAGTTGATCTATAGTGTTACATCATATTCTATAAGGATGTTATGTGTTTGTAGACTTTCTGCCCAGTTTGACCCATTTAGCAGAAGTCAGCCTGTTTAAGGCTCTGATATCTATTCTGTGTGACTTAAAGCAGTTATGACATGGTCTGATTTTCTCACCCAATAAAGGAATATTTCATATATCAGTCTACTCTTCATTCTATCAGACAGTTATCATAGCTCGTACATTTGCTTTTTATAAATATATGTAAGCATTGAGCCACATTTAGTAATGTCAACATATTAAAAGAACAATATTTGTCTCTAATATATAACACATCTATATATACACTGTCAAAGATACTTGTCTTTAAGTGAAGATTTAAGGTGATAGGACATATAAATAAATGCAACATAAATCTTTACTGAAGCTCAGTATTTGACACAGAGTTCAAACTCACTGCTGTAATAACTAATAATGATTAATATAATAACTATAATATTGCCCATATTATATTTACATTACCAAAGTGAGATGACTTTAGTCTCATGAACAAAATTAGCTAATTGTTATTTACTAGCTGATCTTAAATGACTGTTCAGTACAGAAATGAAGCCCAACAATCATGTTTTACAGTCCTGTGGTCTCAGCCTCAGATACTCATCAAATCACACAAAGCTCATGTAGAAACAAATGTACAAAATATGTTCTCCTTCATTTCTGTCAAACAAAGCTGTATGAAACGTTTCCAGCTGTTAGTATCATGGTTGCTAGGCAACCTGAGCAGCGCGTGGAGGCTAGACCGTCCCATTTCACAAGCCTACAAGCCTCGCACTTCCAGCCTTAGCGGTCTTTGAGTACCATTAAGGCTGCAGACCCTGAATTGGGATACAGCCATACATACATGTTTTGGTTCGTGCAACTGGTCCGTCGGGTTACTGTTACTGTCCCCAGAAACATTTCCATTGTGTTTTTTCCTATTTCCGTTGTGTTTTGTGTGCTTTTGTAGCGTTTTTCTTTTTGCAGGTGTTTTCTGAAGTTGCAGTGCAGCGTTTTTCTTGAAGTTGCAGTGCAGCATTTTTCTTTTTGCAGCGTTTTTCTTTTTGCAGATGTTTTCTTTTTGCAGGTGTTTTCTTTTTTCAACATTTTTCTTTTTGCAAGTGCTTTCTGAAGTTGCAGTCCGTTTGGCCTCTCAGGGCCACCGTAATTTGGCTTTGTTGTAAAAATGAAGGTAGTGGATGGTTGTGTTGTTGTTTTGTTTTTGTGTGTTTGTTTTTTTAATCTGATGAAAACTGGTATTAATTCATGTTGTGAGGAATATAACTATGAGAAATTTAGAACTTCATGCATGGATGACATCAAGCTGTATGCCAAGAGTGAATGAGACATCGATTCACTGATCCACACCACCAGGATATACAGCAATGACATCGGAATGTCATTCAGATTGGAGAAGTGTGGTTGGATGATAACAAAGAGAGGGAAAGTAGTCAGAGCTGAAGGGATCGAACTACCAGAAGGCAACAATGAAGACATCAAGGACAGCCACAAGTACCTGGGAATCCCACAGGCAAATGGGAACCACAAGGGGCCACTAGAAAAGCTGCAACCACCAAGCACCTGCAGATGGTCAGGAAGGTCCTGAGGAGTCAGCTGAATGGTAAGAACAAGATCCGGGCTATCAACACCTACGCTCTGCCCGAGATCAGATCCTGGAAGTTCCAAGGTCAAAATGGGTGGTCGACAATGACCAAGCTAAGATCCTGTGGGACTACTATGTCAGGACATATTAGCGGTGGACTAGCATAGGATGGCAGCTGTAGTGATAGACCTAGTGATATTGAATGACGGCAACATTAGCAAGAAGGAACATGAGAAGCTGGTTTGGTTCCACCTGCCGTGTCTTTGTGTGTCACAGAAAAGAAGAACAGATGGTCTTTACATGCATGGTTCTCACCTTTAAGCAAGGAGGAGGTGTGATGATGTGAGGGTGATTTTCTGGTGACACTACTGGGGATTTATTCAAAATTAAAAGCACACTGAACCAGCATGGCTACAACGGCATCCTGCAGTGACATGCCACCCCGTCCATCCTTTATTATTCAACAGGACAATGACCCCAAACACACCTCCAGGCTGTGTAAGGCCTATTTGACCAAGAAGAAGAGTGATGAAGTGCTGCACCAGATGGCCTGGCCTCCACAGTCACCTGACCTAAACCCAATCGAGATTTTTTTAGGATGCGATGGAGTGCAGAATGAAGGGAAAAGGGCCAATCAGTGCTCAGTATCTCTGGGAACTCCTTTAAGACTGTTGGAAACCATTTCATGAAGCATATGGAGAGAATGCCAAGAGTGTTCAAAGCAGTAATAAAAGCAAAGGGGGGCTGTTGCAAAGAATCTTAAATATAAAACATGTTTTGAGTTATTTCACACTTTTATGTTTAATGCATAATTCCACGTGCTCATTCATAGTTTTGATACCTTCAGTAAGAATCTACAATGTAAATGGTCATGAAAATAAACAAAAGAATATTTACTGAGAAGGTTTATCCTAACTTTTGACTGTAAGCTAAGATTCTGTGGGATTTCCAGATAAAGACTGGTAATGGCCAACCATCCAGCCATAGTTGTGGTAGACAAACAGAAGAGGATAGACGTAGCTGTCAAAGGAGCTTGCAAAGAAAAGCGTCTGGACTTCTTTAAGTTACTTGAAGACGTTTCACCTCTCATCCAAGAAGCTTCTTCAGTTCTAAGGTCAAATGGTGGAGAGTCCCAGATATAAACCTAGTGGGAGTATCCCCCCACAGAGGGACAAAAGGACCCCCTGATGATCCTCTAATCGCCTGAGCCAAGGTGTGAAACTGGGTGTGGGTCCCAATCAGCCAGAGTTTCGGGTGAGTTCATTGTGAAACCTGGCCCCACCTTATCATGCGAATTCCTGAGATCAGATGGCCCAGGATGTGAGTGGGCGTTAAGGCGTCTGGGAAGGGATCTCAAAACTGGATTATAGATGGCAGAGAGTTGGTGTCGTAAGCCCCGCCTCTGTTCAAAGAAGGTCGCTCACAGTGGACATAGATGGCTTCTTTCACTCCTCTTTCAAACCATCTGTCCTCTCTGTCCAAAATGTGTGGCACTTTTATATATATATATATATATATATATATATATATATATATATTCATATATATATGAATATAGTTTTATATATTGTCCCATGAACAGTATAAGTATTTTAACAATGCATGTGTTATTGTATACCTTTTCTTTTTGGAATTCTTTGTATCTTATATAAACAGTCAATCTTGATTCCAGTTTGAATTCAGACTGGATTGTATCTAAAAGACAGTTATTACTACTGTAGCACTGATCTAGGTATTGTAGCTTCAAGCCGAGTATTTTTTCTATCTTGTGCTTAAAACTAGACATGACGAGCAAGAAGTGAATCTAACTGGGAAACAGGACACTAGCTAAAAACAGAAACTAGCAACTGATACCATAAACTCATCAGGAAAATGAGATAAAATAATTAAAAGGCCTTAGCTGTCTATAAAAACAGAGATATGGTTAAGAAAAAGAGGAAAAGGCAGAAAGGATGAAAAAGTTTGAAGGAAGAGAAGAGATTAGCTGAACAAAGATGAGTTAGAGATTTAGTGGGGTAGACAAAAGAAGGAAGGCATAAAGAGGCCATAAAAAGCTGAGGATGATGTTGTGTAAATGTAAAGGGACGTGGTTTAAATGGAATGGATAATAATGAGATCGAGAGGATGCAGAGGAAGCAGGGGCTTAGCTAAGTCAGCTTGCATGTACTGTAAATCCCTCTGGCCTGTAAATAATTCATAAACACTTCTTTTCATGCTGATGATTGCTACTATTTTATCACTCACATCCACTTACAAACTGTCTACTTGACTCCTTAGCTTACTATGGCATAAACAAACTTTTGTTCATCATACATCTTTCACTTCATCTCCTTACACACTCCTCTGCTCATTTTCAATTTCTCTAACTTTATCACTGTTTCTTTATTACTCTAAATTATTTTTTACTTTTGTGCATGATCCCTTAATTATTTTATTATTATTATTATTATTATTATTAATAATAATAATATTTTTTTTACTATTATTATTATCTTTAAACACAACAACACTAGACTTGGCTGAATTGATACCATTGATTGGACTGGATATAACCAAAGACCTGACTGGACAAGGAGAAACTGGATACTAAATTAAAAGGAAAAGAGCTACACTAGATTGGGGAAACTCAACGAACTGGACAAAAAACTTTGGGGAACTGAAGTGCATTTGTTTATCCAGGTGCTAATTTGGGACAGAATGATGTTCCGACATTTTCAGTAAATGAATAACAAAAATTGATAAATGGTTTAATGCAAAATATTGTCAGGCAAGTGTATTTTTCTTATACTGCA
Source organism: Simochromis diagramma (assembly GCF_900408965.1). Lineage (NCBI taxonomy): Eukaryota > Metazoa > Chordata > Actinopteri > Cichliformes > Cichlidae > Simochromis > Simochromis diagramma. The sequence goes on from NW_024387398.1 coordinate 1,705,493, forward strand.
ACCTGGTGGTTCCTACACCTGAAGGTATCCTAGTGATCCTGTCTGCACAAATGTTTTTCACCTGTCAGTAGTGTCATGTGTTCATACAGTTGTGGTTGCATCATATTTAGTGTCACACTAGCTTTACCAAATTAAAAGCAGACATGAACTGAGCAACGTTTTTTAAATTCATGGCAAATCCAGCTGACATCTTTCTGACTCTTAAACCATTCTCTCTCCTGTCAGCACTGACCCAGCTTGCTGTCTATTTCTCCCTCTTGTTTCCCATTTTTTTCTTTCCATCTCTCTCACACTGCATGCTCGATGAATATTTATTGAGTGTCTTATAGTTTAGTGAATGAGCACAAATTAAAGTCTGTTTTTGGGAACTTTCCTCATATGATTTTTCTTTTTTTTCTCATATTCTTTGGTTTACAGATGATCAGGTGGATTTTGATTCATTTTCTAATAGATGTTGTTGGAAACTTTTTAGTGCGGTATTAAGGAGGGCATGTTGACTAGATGACGAGACTGACCAGATCTCATTTGGTGCTGGTTCTCACAGTGGTATTGAGATATCCATATCTCAAAGTCCCACAAGATCTTGGCTTGGTTGTTATTAACCACCCTAGGCAGTGTATCCTATTTTGACCTTGGTTATGGTGTTCCATGTGTGGCCTGCCTGCTAGTATCTTGCCCCCTGCTGTTATGTGGTCGATTGTCTCGTGGGCATCTTTGTGCACCCTGCACCTGGGATCTTTTCTAGTTTGATAGACCCCAGCCTCTATGGACCTCGTGCTTAGAACAGAGGCACTAATCATGGCAGATCTGTGGCCATCTTACTGATGTACTAATGTACTCAACTGCTTCTGACACTCACTGGTTCTCGTCCTCCTTCCTTCTGCTAACACGCAGACTCAGAGTGCTGGATTTGGGTTAGGGGGAGCTGCTAAGATATCATTGGCTTCTCTCTCTTCATTTTGCCAGCAGATTATCCCAGCAGGGTATCTGACGACTGACAGGGTGTAGGTGTTAATTGCCTGGATCTTTTTCTTCCCATTCAGCTGACTATTCGGGACTTACCTTACCCTCTGCAGGTATTTGGATGTTTCAACTTTCCTAGAGGCCTCTTCCTAGTTCCTGTTTGCTGTGGCATTCCCATGTACTTGTAGCTGTCCTCGGTGTCTGCAATGTTGCCTTATGGTAGTGCTGCAGTTCTGACTTCTTTCTCTCTGTATTTGCTGTCATCTGCCTACACTTCTCCATCCCAAATGACATTCTGATGGCACTGCTGTAGATCTTAGTGGTATGGATCAGGGAGTCAATGTCTCATTCATAATTAGCATACAGCTTGTTATCATCTTGTGGAGCAGGTGGCTGATGTTTATTCCATTCTGTAGTTGGTAACCGTGTCCAGTCTTGCTTACCTCACTGAGAAGTTCTTACTTAAGATACCGATGTTGTACCTACGGACAGCTTATTCATTCTGAGTACACAGTACTAAGGATAACTGGATTTTTCGGAGTGTGCAATACTAATTGTTTACCCGCTGATAAACATTTCAAGTTCTACTAAATAAAAAAAATTTGTGGCAAATTACTATTATTAATTATGCTTACACAAATTAAATGCAACTAAATCATATTATAGTTTATGGATGATAAAATATTATGTTTTATCATCCATAAACTAAAGATATTTCTAATACAACACTCAACATAAACACTGTGTGTAAGTATGATTCAAAAAGAATAATTAACAACACTTCTTATAATGGAGTTAAAATTAACCCAACTTTTATTTTCAAATGCAAAAAAGTATAACAAAACATAACAGACACTGTTCTGCTGAACAACAAACAAGTGTATCGCCACCACTGTAGCTTGTGCTTGTGTGTAAAAACGTATCACATTTAAATTGTATATTTAGTTGATATCTTTCTGTCCAACAGCTCCTTTTCTAGACTTGTGAGAGTTCGATGTAATGTGTGGAGTACTGGTGCCCAGCCTCAAAGACAGTAAGAAGCAAGCAGAGGTAGAAAAACCATAAAATTATTTAGGAGCTGATTTGATTTTTAATGTCTGTGCAGCCGTTATAACTTAAAACACAGAAGGTCAATGCACACCTCATACAGCCAAATTAGACTAACACATACAGTACTTATGAATAAAAATAGTCATTTAAAAACAGCATCTACTACTGTGTTTAAATGTGTTGTATTGACATTGTCAGTTTAGCATAAAGAGATACAGTATGTGTTTAAAAAAAGGGACCATCTATATTAAATGTAATTATTACATGCTTGTTAAGAGCTAACTGTCAATATATAAAGTTTCAAATAAGCACAATGACCTGATGAAACATGTGACAGTGTTTATATTTAACATTACTGCAAAATGTTTCTGATGATTCAACTGTTTAATTTAACTTATTTGGTTAGAAGGACACGCTAAATGATTTTCAACTAAAAAGCCAACCTACATTTTAACCATTTAACAGGCCACTAATCTGGTTTATGGCTTTGGATGTTCACAAATTGTATCTAAACACAATTTTTAACAAAACAAATTATTTAAAGTGTAATTAAATAAATGTTGGTTAAATATAAAAGCAGTTTGCTTATGTTGTTAAAGAAAGGCTAGATTTGACATTAATAGACACCACAGATGTTCAAAAGCAACCACAAAGCATTAGAATAAATACAGGGGTTAAGAATCATATGTTCATAAATTCATATGTTATAAAAGTTCATATGGATTGAAAACAAGCCCCGCCCCCTAACAGCTGCACCTTCCGAAAAAGTTTTACCTGTGCTTTTATCTAGTAGCTGCTCGCGTTTCTGTTTCAAACCAACAACAGTAAGATTCACTGAGAGATTTTTATAGAAGGTTTTTTAGCTGTGGCATTTGTTTTTTAAGTAAACAAGCACAGAGAGCATCTGCAATATGAAAACTAGGCTAACACTGGCTAGCTAGTTCAAAATCTGTTGCTAAATTGAGATGAGACGCAAAAATAGTTTGAATAAGAACAAACGTTTACTCACCAAATCAGTGTATCATGTATAAGAATCACAGCAATGGCAAAATCTCAATCTAAAAACAAAAAGCAAATCAGACATTGATTAACTAATTAATTATTTTAGTTGTACTTATATGCATTGCTCTGTAACTTGTTTATATATTTTATGTACAAAAGTCCAACAGTAACAAAACTGTCAGATTCGGCTTCAGAGAGACTCTGGAGATGCATGCGCCCACTTCGAACGTGGCTGTCTTCTACTGTTCTTCTGGTTCATTGTGACATGAAACAGCGAGTGACTCTCCCCTGAAATTCTTCATGAACATGATCTGTAATTTGGCCCACCCAAGCTGAGAAAATTATCAGCTGGAAGGACGACGTGCTTCCAGGTTGGTGGTGGGAGTTACGGCTGGGATCGGCGATCCTTGAGCAGAAGCAGGGGAGAGTCTGGCTTGTATTGCCTGGAGTGCGCTATCCAGTGCTGATAATCTAATCAGTTGCTGTGCAAGGGCACTGTGAACCTATTCACCTAGAATATCTCCCTGATGGGAAATTGTTGCGCAAAGTGTTTTAAAGTCTGCGTCTCGGTCCAGAGATTTGCCAGATTGCTCTATCATGGTTACCAGTAAAATAAAGCATATATTGAAATGAGAGAGTGAAGATCTTACTTAAGGCTTGGGGAGCTAGTGGTTGGAGGACTGTCTGACATAACTCGTCTGTCTGTATGAGAATTAAAAAGCCTGATGGCTGTGGTGGGACTGATTTTCTGTATCTATGTTCAATAATGGAAAGACAGGAGTTTTCCAGTACTGATGTTTTTTTGTTCAATAAAAATTATGTAAAGTGGAAGATCAGAGTCATTTAGGATGCCTTCTAATATCTTTAGTGTATATTTTCCATCACCATGGTGGCGGAAGCAGAGGCAGAGAAGCAGCTCAGCCTGCCCACCCAGCCTAGAAAAGAGAAAACAAAATAAGCCCTCAGTTTTCCTGCCTTTATAATGGTTCCGATTTGCTACCTGAATCTAAATAAAGGTTCATTTTCTTGTTTGTAAAGTCCATCGAGGTTTGGGTTTGCAATCTACTTAAAACTTGGGGGAGCGATTGAAACCTCTATTTTCATCTCTTAAATGCAGTTTATGATACTTAATCCAAACTAACAGAAGAGATTGATTGCTAATAACTAATAAATGACAAATCTGAGTATTTACTGGTCTAATGCCTCTATTGGACACAAATTCTTTAGGAAGGTAGTAGAAAAATCAACAAATTTTATATGTATAGAAACAGAAGGCAGAAGTGATGAAAGCACAAAACTAACCCCGCTATGCCAGCTGTGGATATAATTATTGTCTCAACATACCTAGATGATATAACAACAAAATGTTTGGATGATATGACACATTATCTGGTATCATCTTTTGAGGGCCAAGAATATGTTCGATGAATATTTTCAAGACTATTCAATCAATTCATAGAAGAATAATCAGGCCAAACATCCAGTGCTTTGCTCCAGATTAAAGGCATCAACATCTGAGGCGTTTGTGTTCACAAAAGGAAAACCCTGCAGTCCACTCTTTTATCAAATGTATCCCTCCCTACGGAGGGAGACCAGAATGTAAAAGTTACACACAAACAACTGTCTAAACAGAGCAACAAAGTTTTCTCCCTTAACTGACCCATCTAAGAAGAAAATGAGGAAGTAGTAAAGATGAAATGAAACTAAAGTGCTCGTGGTGGAGAAAGAAGAGAGAGAGAAGATGAAATGGAGCTAGTAAATGAGTGCTGCGGAGAGAGACTGCGAGGAATGATTTGAGGCCTGCAGGTGTTTTGATATCTAAAAGAGATCGATATTTGCATTCATTCTGAAGCTGACTGTACCGGCTCCAAATAAATAACCATAATCACAAAATGCCCCAAGATTGACTCTCAATAGAATTATCATTCTTTTCTCTTTGGCAGATTTGGATATTGCTCCTTCAGGGTTCTCAAATGACTTTGTTGTAGATTGTGTGTTGAATGTGAGGCTTTATGTGCCTATGTATGTGTTCCTTTATCTGTGGGCTGAGGGCATTTACATTTCATTGAATCAATGAACTATGGCCATTATATCGAGTGTGTGTGGGTAATCTTTTGACAGTGTATAGATCTGCACTGTTGTGTGTGCACATGTGTGTGTGTGTTTGTGGCCATGGGCTGTGAACAACAACAAGCCACAGTAATTGAATTTTCATCTGAGCCCTTAAGTCTAACCATTAGACAACAATAACACTCGCACACAGTTCCTTCACTCTCATTACAGTATGAGAACAATATAGCAGTAGCTGAAGTGCACAGCAGTAGGTTTTGTCTTTCAACATTAAGAGTTGATGGCCCAATGTTTTTGAGCCCTAAGAGACACAAGACAGCGATAGAGGCAGGAGAGGAAAAGGTGCAAGGTTGTGTTTTTAACAACCTATTAATATGTAATCCATGCACGGGAATCCAGATAACAGAAAGCCCATTAATGTATGCTTTAAATGCACACAGCATCCATTGTGATGCAATCTACCAAAATCAGTCAGGTAGAAATGCAATTCTCTCAGTGTGTCTCCTTTCCATCTTGGCCAGAGATGTCGTCTTCACTGCAGCTGCAACAGTCATCATCATCACAGATGGAAAAACGCCATCACTGTAGGTAGAGGCATGATTGCCAATTACAACTGCAGCAGCCTTTCGGAACATGGGATGTCATCACATGTAGTGGATGATGGTGAAGAAAACCTGGTCCTATCCGTGGTGCTCAACAATGTGCTGCTTACAATAATTCTTGATCATATCTGCCTCCTCGTTGCTCTGTAGTAACCACTAATTCAATTCCTCTCCTCTCTGCCCAATTTAAATTCTGCCCCACTCTCCAAAAAGCAATGAAATGGAACTGACTGATACTTGCAAAATGCATTACACTTTGTATTAGGACATCAATAATAATAAATTAATAATGACTTCAAAGCTCTTCCAGTGCAGGGCTGGCCCCTGCTAGGTCATTCAATTCAATTCAATTCAATTTTATTTATATAGCGCCAAATCACAACAAAAGTCGCCTCAAGGCGCTTCATGGATACAGAGAAAAACCCAACAATCATATGACCCCCTATGAGCAAGCACTTTGGCGACAGTGGGAAGGAAAAACTCCCTTTTAACAGGAAGAAACCTCCGGCAGAACCAGGCTCAGGGAGGGGCGGCCATCTGCTGCGACCGGTTGGGGTGAGAGAAGGAAGACAGGATAAAGACATGCTGTGGAAGAGAGACAGAGGTTAATAACAGATATGATTCAATGCAGAGAGGTCTATTAATACATAGTGAGTGAGAAAGGTGACTGGAAAGGAAAAACTCAATGCATCATGAATCCCCCGGCAGCCTACGTCTATTGCAGCATAACTAAGGGAGGATTCAGGGTCACCTGGTCCAGCCCTAACTATATGCTTTAGCAAAAAGGAAAGTTTTAAGCCTAATCTTAAAAGTAGAGATAGTGTCTGTCTCCCGAATCCAAACTGGAAGCTGGTTCCACAGAAGAGGGGCCTGAAAACTGAAGGCTCTGCCTCCCATTCTACTTTTAAATACTCTAGGAACAACAAGTAGGCCTGCAGAGCGAGAGCGAAGCGCTCTAATAGGGTGATATGGTACTACAAGGTCATTAAGATAAGATGGGGCCTGATTATTTAAGACCTTGTATGTGAGGAGCAGGATTTTGAATTCAATTCTGGATTTAACAGGAAGCCAATGAAGGGAAGCCAAAACAGGAGAAATATGCTCTCTCTTTCTAGTCCCTGTCAGGACTCTTGCTGCAGCATTTTGGATTAGTTGAAGGCTTTTCAGCGAGTTTTTTGGACATCCTGATAATAATGAATTACAGTAGTCCAGCCTGGAAGTAATAAATGCATGAACTAGTTTTTCAGCGTCACTCTGAGACAGGATATTTCTAATTTTAGAGATGTTGCGCAAATGGAAGAAAGCAGTCTTACATATTTGTTTAATATGTGCGTTGAAGGACATGTCCTGGTCAAAAATGACTCCAAGGTTCCTCACCGCGTTACTGGAGGCCAAGGTAATGCCATCCAGAGTAAGAATCTGGTTAGATACCATAATTCTAAGATTTTCAGGGCCGAGTACAATAACCTCAGTTTTATCTGAATTAAGAAGCAGAAAGTTAGCGGCCATCCAGGTCTTTATGTCTTTAAGACATTCCTGCAGTTTAATTAATTGGTGTGTGTCATCTGGCTTCATGGACAGATAGAGCTGGGTGTCATCTGCATAGCAGTGAAAATGTATGCTATGTCTTCTAATGATACTGCCTAAGGGAAGCATGTATAATGTAAACAGAATTGGTCCTAGCACTGAACCCTGTGGAACTCCATAATTAACCTCAGTGTGTGAAGAGGACTCTCCATTTACATGCACAAACTGGAGTCTATTAGATAGATATGATACAAACCACTGCAGTGCAGTACCTGTAATACCTACAGCATGTTCTAATCGCTCTAATAGGATATTATGGTCGACAGTATCGAACGCTGCACTGAGGTCTAGCAGGACAAGCACAGAGATGAGTCCACTGTCAGAGGCAATAAGAAGATCATTTGTAACCTTCACTAAAGCTGTTTCTGTGCTGTGCTGAGCTCTGAAACCTGACTGAAACTCTTCAAATAAGCCATTCCTCTGCAGATGATCTGTTAGCTGTTTGACAACTACTCTTTCAAGGATTTTTGATATGAAAGGAAGGTTGGAGATTGGCCTATAATTAGCTAAGACTGCTGGGTCTAGAGATGGCTTTTTGAGTAAAGGTTTAACTACAGCCAGCTTGAAGGCCTGTGCTACATAGCCGATCATTAGAGATAGGTTGATCATATTTAAGATCGAAGAATTAATTAATGGCAGGACTTCTTTGAGCAGTTTTGTAGGAATGGGGTCTAAAAGACAGGTTGATGGTTTGGAGGAAGTAATTATTGAAGTTAACTCAGAAAGATCAATTGGAGAAAAAGAGTCTAACTTAACATCAATAGTACTAAGAGTAGCTGTAGATAATATTACATCTGTGGGATGATTACTGGTAATTTTTTCTCTAATGATAAAAATTTTATTTGTGAAGAAGTTCATGAAGTCATTACTAGTTAACGTTAAAGGGATGGTTGGCTCAAAAGAGCTCTGACTTTTTGTCAGCCTGGCTACAGTGCTGAAGAGAAACCTGGGGTTGTTCTTATTTACTTCAATCAGTGACGAATAGTAGGATGTTCTGGCTTTGCGGAGGGCTTTCTTATAAAGCAGCAAACTATTTCTCCAGGCTAAATGATGATCCTCTAGATTTGTGACACGCCATTTCCTCTCCAGATTACGAGTCATCTGCTTTAGGGTACGTGTTTGAGAATTATACCACGGAGTCAGGTACTTCTGATTTGAGGCCTTAGTTTTCACAGGAGCTACAGTATCCAGAGTCGTACGTAGTGAGGAGGTGAAATGATTAACAAGATAATCGACCTCTGTTGGGGTAGCGTTCAGATAGCTGCTCTGCTCTATGTTGGTACAGGGCATTGGAGATGATAACAGTGGGTGGATTATATTCTTAAACTTAGTTACAGCACTTTCAGAAAGACATCTACTTTGATAAAGTCTACTCTTCACCACTGTGTAATCAATTATTGTAAAAGTAAATGTTATCAGGAAATGATCAGACAGGAGAGGGTTTTCAGGAAACACTGTTAAATGTTCAGTTTCTACGCCATATGTTAAAACAAGATCTAGAGTGTGATTAAAGTGGTGGGTGGGTTCTTTTACATTTTGAGAGAAGCCAATTGAGTCTAATAACAGATTAAATGCCATGTTGAGGCTGTCATTTTTAGCATCTACATGGATGTTAAAATCACCCACAATAATTATTTTATCTGAGCTCAGAACTAAATTAGATATAAAGTCTGAGAAATCAGACAGAAACTCTGTGTAAGGCCCAGGTGGACGATAGATGATAACAAGTAAGACTGGTTTCTGAGTTTCACAGCTGGGGTGGACAATGTTAAGCATCAGGCTTTCAAATGAATTAAAAGTCTGTCTTGGTCTTTCATTAATTGATAGGCTGGTGTGAAAAATTGCTGCCACACCGCCCCCTCGGCCTGTGCTTCGAGATTTCTGGTAGTTAGAATGACTCGGGGGTGTTGATTCATTTAAACTAACATAATCATCCTGCTGCAACCAGGTTTCTGTAAGGCAGAGTAAATCAATTTGTTGATCAATTATTAAGTCATGTACTAACAGAGACTTGGAGGAGAGAGACCTAATATTTAATAATCCACATTTCACTGTTTTACTCTTTGGTTCAGATGTGGATACTGTATTGTTCTTTCTTTGTAATTGTTTATGTTTAAGTTGTTTGTTGCTGGTTTTTAGTTTGTTTTTTGTCTTTTTGGAAGCTGACACAGTCTCTATGGAGATGGGTTTTTGGGGGGGGTAGCAGGAGGAGAGAAGCTGCAGAGAGGCGTGTAAGACTGCAACTCTGCTTCCTGGTCCCAACTCTGGATAGTCATATTTTGGGGGGTTTAATAAATTTGTCCATATTTCTAGAAATGAGAGCTGCTCCATCCAAAGTGGGATGGATGCCGTCTCTCCTAACAAGACCAGGTTTCCTCCAGAAGGTTTGCCAATTATCTATGAAGCCCACATCGTTTCTGGGACACCACTCAGACAGCCAGCAGTTTAAGGAGAACATGCGGCTAAACATGTCACTCCTGGTCTGATTGGGGAGGGGACCAGAGAAAACTACAGAGTCCGACATTGTTTTGGCAAAGTTGCACACCGATTCAATATTGATTTTAGTGACCTCCGATTGGCGTAACCGGGTGTCATTACTGCCGACGTGAATTATGATTTTACTGAATTTACGTTTACCTTTAGCCAGCAGTTTTAAATTTCCTTCAATGTCGCCTGCTCTGGCCCCTGGAAGACAATTGACTATGGTTGCCGGTGTCTCTAGCTTCACATGTCTGAGAACAGAATCGCCAATTACCAGAGTTTGACCCCCGGCGGGTGTGTCGCCGAGTGGGGAAAAACGGTTAGACACATGAACGGGTTGGTGGTGTACCTGGGGCTTCTGTTTAGGACTATGCTTCCTCCTCACCGTGACCCAGCCGCCCTCTTTCCCCAGCTGCTTGGGATCTGCCGGGGAACAGCTAGCGGGGCCTACGCTATCTTCGGCTGCACCAGCTACAGGGGCCTGGCTAGCTACGGGTGAATGAAGGGTGCGAAGCCGAGTCTCCAATTCAGTAATCCTGGCCTCCAGCGCTGCAAATATGCTACATTTGTTACAGATATCATTACTGCTAAAGGAGGCCGAGGAGTAACTAAACATCTGACACAATGAGCAAGAAAGTGCAGGAGGGAGAGGTGAAGTAGCCATGGTGCTAATGAGTCGGCTACGAGCTAAGCTAAGCTAGCGAGACAGTACAGAGACAGTGAGTGAATACTTTGGCTATAAATTAGGTAGTGAGTACACAGAAAGTGTGCTTCGGATGAAGCACGTGAAGATTATACTATGAAAGAAGAATGTATTTAAAAGTTGTTAATTAAATTGCTAAGCAAATAAGCTACTCAGAAACACCACTGTGTTTGAGCAGGGACAGGAAGTGATACTCTACCACAGAGCGAGCGAACACCAAGTGACAGCGCCACCAAGAGTCAGAATGTCATTCTGTAGATGCGGTTTGAGTGAGTCTGTGGGTCGTCCAGGGAGAAGCCTGAGGACAGCAGTGCGGTTTCGAACAGCAGGATGACGAGGTCCTTCACAGCCTTGTCGTTCTTGTCAGCCTCAGCCTTCTGCCTGAGAGTCTCCATGATGGGGTGGTCAGGGTTGATCTCCAGGTGCTTCTTGGCCATCATGTAGCCCATGGTGGAGTTGTCCCTGAGTGCCTGGGCCTTCATGATCCTCTCCATGTTGGCGGTCCAGCCATAAGTACTTGTCACAATGCAGCAGGGGGATGACACCAGTCATAAAGCTCATTACACCTCATCATGCAAAGTGTTACCTCATAAATGAGATAATGATTTCAATTCAAATCAATTTTATTTATGTAGCACAAACAGTGCTATATATTTATTTATACAGCATTACAACATAGTCACATTGGGGAACTTTATATTGTTTGTTAAAGATCTTACGATAATACAGAGAAAACCCCCAAAATCTGACAACCCCTTATAAACCTTATAAACTGTTTGCCCTCCTCCCTGCACCTGGTTCTTCTGGAGGTTTCTTCCTGTTAAAATTGAGTTTTTCCTTCCCACTGTTGCCAGTTTCCTGCTCATGGGGGATCATCTCACTGAAGGATTGTCTCATTGTTGGTGATTTTGCTGTGTTATTGTGGGGTCGTTACCTTAAAATATAAAGTTTCAATAAACTGAACTGAATTGACTCATTCATGCACACACATGTTTGAGACATGAATTCTTTTCACTCCCATCTTATAATTTTTACCACTGATAAAGACTGAGAATGGCCGTATGAAAATGAAAGTCCAGAGCCGTCACCAACCTCCCAGTCAGACTCTGTTGTGACCAACCAAAAACTGTTGCTGATACCCCATTACAGACACCACGACACAGAAATTGAGAAAGATTTTCCTGTTTTTCTGAAAATCTGCCATCAAAATTAGGAAAATATGAGTAAGACACAAGAATAGCAGCCAGAATTTAAAAAAACAGCACAAACATAAGACACCCTGTTGTGATTGTGTATGTGTGTGAGATAGAAAGAGAGAGAATGTGAGCATCTGTGTACGAGCATTTGTCATGAAGCATAATTCCAGTTTCATAATCCGTGAAACTGCAAAAAGACACATTAATCAACGCCCCACCTCCCCGACATGTGGATGAACCCAGAGCCAGCAGAGACCGTGAGGAGCTGCCAAGCTGAGCTGCGAATAGGATGAGGAAACAGGGGTGTAGAAAGCCCTGCCTGCCCCCCCCCCCCCCTCACTCCTGCTCGCCTGTTTTAGAGGTGACATGTTGGGTGCATGTGTTGGTGTAAGTGAGTGTATGAGGTGTAAAGGATGGACACCAGCTCTCCAAGGCCCTATGTATTTGATGATGTCTCTGTAGATGCTAAGAGAACGACTATGGTGTAACTTATTTTTGTTTTAATTACACTTGGCTGTAATTAAATGCCTGATTGTATTTTCTGAAATTTGAGTTTATGGAGACAACAACTCTGTTGGCCTAAACCTTCAGCCAAAATGTCAAGTGTTCCGCTCTTAGCATCTACTAGAGCATCTGTAAAGGACGTAATGTCCCTTATAGATGCTCTAGTAGATGCTAAGAGCAGATATCTAATCAAGTGATCTGCATGAGAGGTGAAACGTCTTCAAGCAACTTAAAGAAGTCCAGACGCTTTTCTTTCCAAGCTCCTTAGACTACGATGACCTGGATGACTGAGAACTTTCACAGACATGCTGCACAGCAGTAATTTCCTTGTTTTGTCATTCACCACTAAATTTTCCCAGCATTAAAATTATTTCGTTGCCTTAACATGAATAACATATGGAAAAGGATTAATAGATCACTTGATGTTATCATATTAAATGACAAAAAAACACAATTATCTCCCCGTAGAATCTGGAAAACCTGTGAAACAAAGCAGCTGCTGGTAAGTGCAGTTTTCTTAACTAATGATCTAAAATATTTCCTCTTGATTATATAGTGCTAAAGCCTTATGTACGCATCTGTAGTTGGTAAAAAATTCATTGGACCTTAAATATAATCATACATTTCAACACAACTTTAACAGAGCAGTGTAAGGTCATGCTAAGTTTTTTTAAAATAGCATACAACAAATAATATTTACAAATGTAGCACAGATTTAAGCAATCACAACACCAGTGCCCCTCACAGACTGAAATGTATTAATCTGCTCTTGTTGGATTGATGTACGAATACATAATTATAAAAAACACTATTATAAAAATATGTAATATTTTACCAATAATAATAATAACAAACTGAAAATAAGTTGACATTTACAATACAAAAAAGTGAAGTGAAAAATACTGTTTCAGCCTTAATTGACTGAAGGTCTAACAGTTCATTAAACTAAATTTTTCTTACTGAATTACTGTTTCTTGCATTGACACTGCCTGTTACAAATCTTAGTCACTTCAGAATTTTTTTTACTCAGATTATATAATTTTAATCAAAGGTTTTGCTTTTTTTGTTAAGCAAAGCTAAGCACTATGCCTTCCCATCTCATCACAAAGTAGTCCCAGTCTGAACTATATACTGTCCTCACAACTGTTTGTGTATCAGAGTAAAATATAAAGAGCTGGTGGTGGAGTGATGGAGCTCATCACAGCTCACTGATACCTCAGATTTCTCTTTAATTATCCTCAACATTGATCGAACAGAAAAATTTACTTATCACCTAATCAACACCTCGTCATCTGTATTTCATTTCAGTATGTCATGTGGAAAGCTGAGGCATACATGCTATCAAAACAGACAGCAACAGAGAAGGAAGTGAAATAGAAAACAGATAATGTACAGAACCTTTTTTTTACTTGTTTTCGCTTACATCATTTTCTGTCTTAAAATCAAACTGCACTTAAAAGCACAGTGAGCTCACCAAATGCACTGAACAGGAAGACAGGGAGAGATGAAAGAGAGCAGCAGAGTAGAGGGTTGGCTAAAGGATTACTGACAGACAGAAAGGCAGCAGTGTGCATGGAGATAATTCCCACAAAACATGTTGACAATAGTTTATATTTAATGCAGCAGAGTTTACTTCATTTGGCTTGTATCCAGACAGAAACCTCTACACCAGCAAAGCTTGGCCTTTTATTTCACAAACCTGAAATCTCATGCAAACGCAGCTTTTGTTCAAGGCAAAATCAATCAAAATGGACTGTGATGCTAAAACAGATATGTTCCAGATTAAACGCCTGAAGAATGGAATAAATCCTGACTGTAAGACATCTGAAAGATCAACCAAAAATATAAGCAAAAACATGCTAAAATTCTCCCAAAAGTTACAAGAACAATGAGTTAAATTGTTACAAATCCTTACACACAATCATTATTTGATTAGATTTATCAACAAGGTCTGAAATAGTGACAGCAAACTAGGTGAGTCTAGGGAGAATGGTAAAGAGTAGAAAGTATCAACAGGCAGACTTTGGGCTTACTGTAGTACGACGTACAATGACAAACCGGCAGTGGCTCTTGCATCCAGGCACAATTACACCTAAAAGCCAAAACAAAAACCACCCAGCCTGCCTGAATTCCTACATGTCCAGTCCCTATAAGTCAGTTAAAACTAGATGTACTATCAAAGAAGGAAAACCAGTATAAAATATAACATTTATGCTATGGACAGGTTTTGTTCACTTCTGGGACTTATCAAGTTTGCATCATCATGAATGTAGAGTTCACCATGTGTACAAAGGATAGACTGCATATAAAGATGGGTGATGTGTCTCTACTTCCTCACATTGTGCAAAAAGTAATGTTAAATATAATGTCATGGTTCTGGGTCTTTTGACCTAGAATTTTGAGTTTGTGACTTTTTGTATTATAGTAATGATTTGAGTTCAAGTTTATACAGGTTTAGTATTGAGTTTAATTTATTAATGTCTTTGAGGTAATTTGTGTTCTTGTTAGTGAGGTTCCTCTTGTATCTCTGCCTCACCCTGTTGTGTCATCTGTGTGTCTTGTCTCCACGTTTGTATCTCTCTCTGTGTCCCTCGCATCATATCTCTTTATTGTCATTGCACAGTCATACCAAGTACAATAGTACAATGAAATTGGAAACTGTCCCACATCAGCACCAAGCACAAGAAAACACAACACAGTAGATTTTAAAGTGGATTTTTTTTAAAAGTTCAAGAAAAGGTATGAGCAGAAAAGAAATGACTTAACTGGAGATAAAGTATCAGAATTGGGACCACGCCTCCAAACACGCTCCTTCCAGTTCTCATCCATATAGGTTCCCCCAGTTCTGCAAGCTGTTCATTCTAGTCTACGTGGCCCACCCTCCCTGCCCTTTTCAATTCTTTAACTTCTTCACTTCTATTTAGTACACGGGGATCTGACAGGCCTGGGAGCCGTCGCCAGTCCCCAAACCGCAGCTCAATTCATGCCCAAACCATTCACCTTTACCTACTAAAACACTGTCAAGACATGAATAAATAAATAAAAGAATGAGTGAATGTTTATTGCACATTACTATTGTGCCCTAAAAGGTCCAGGGAGGTAGCCAATCAGGTCAGCTGTTAGCATTGATTAGGGCTATTGACCTGTTGTAAAAGCTGTCCTTGAGTCTGTTTGTCCAGGACCTCAGCAGCCGGCAGCAACTTAAACATCCGGTGTCCTGGGTGTGTGCAGTCCTGCCCTCTTGAGACAGCCAATGCTGTACAGGTCCTTCAGAGAGTGTCCAATGATTTTTTGGGCCATATTAATGGTATATGGTAAATTACCTGTGTTTGTATAGCACTTTACTTAGTCCCTATGGACCCCAAAGTGCTTAACACTACATTCAGTCATCCACCCATTTACACACACATTCACACACTGGTGATGGCAGCTACATTGTAGCCACAGATGCCCTGGGGCGCACTGACAGAGGCGAGGCTCCACCAGTAGGCAACAGGTGAAGTGTCTTGCCCAAGGACACAACGACCGAGACTGTCGGAGCTCGAACCTTAATGACCCTCTGAAGTGCCTTTCTGTGTGCCATGGTGCAGCTGGAGAACCATACAGAGATGCAGTATGTAGTCTGCCTCTCAGTGTTTTCTGTTTTAATTTGACAGTCATGTGTCCTGTGTGTTCTGCTTTGTTTCTCCTGCCTCGTTATGTATAATTCATTCCTGCTGTGTTCTCATGTGTTTCCACTTCCCTCATCAGCCTTCAGTGTTTATATTGTCCCTGTCCTCCTCAGGCCTTTTTCAGTTCATCTGTTCACAGATCATGACATATTATGCTTAAATGAAAGCTGTCAGCTTCTGCTGGTGATGTCTTTCATGACTAGAAATCTTACAGTGATCAAGTCGAGGGGTGCTATATCCACCAGTCACCAGTCACTCACTATGTGTTTATACGCCTCTTTGCATCGATTCATTGCTTATTATTAATCTCTGGCTCTCTTCCACAGCCTGTCTTTATCCTGTCTTTCACCACTTCACCCCATCAGCTGTGGCTGATGGGGTGAAGCAGGTTTCTTCCTATTAAAAGGGAGTTTTTCCTTCCCAATGTACGTGCTCATAAGGGTGTCGTGATTGTTGGGTTTTTCTCTGTATGTATTCTTGTTGGGTCTAAAGCACCTTTAGATGACTCTTGTTGTGTTTGGCACTGTATAAATAAATAAATAAATCGAAACGGAACTGGATGCAGTAACTTTGAAGTATAATTTGTTTTGTTCAATTCAAACCATAGCTTCAACTTTGAGCTATAGATCATATGGTATAGCAGTGGTCCACTGTTAAATTTTTTTGGTGATGTTCCCAAGCTATTTTATGGACATGTACTGGGTCTTCTCCCAGAAAGCGTCCAGGAGGCATCTTAGTCATTTCCTGACTTGGCTCCCACCTTTCAATTTTGTGATGTAGCTGAGCTGCTCTAATACCTCCCAAATGACCAAGCTTCTCAATCTATCGCTTAGGATGACCCACAACTCATGGTAATGTGTAAGAGTAGGAATGTAGATGGACTAGTAAACTGACAGCTCACTAGCTCAATACTCTAGTTACCAAAGCAGACTGGTACAGTGATGCAGGTACAACCCTCACCTATTAATCTCCTGCTCAAATCTTCTTCCACAAGATCCTGATTTATTCGAAGCCTTCCACTTTAGGCTGCAATAAGACATCAAAATTTATCTCAGAAATTGGATGTCAGAGATTTGCTTGTCATTATTCCCAAGTTAATGAAATGACAGTAATAATGTCTCATTCATTCATTCATCAGCTCATTCATCACTAGTAATACAACACAATGTCTGACATTTTGCACTTAAAAACTGCTGCATTATGTTATATCTTTGTCAGATATAACAACTGAACACAGCCGTGGCTTCTTTCTACAACAGAAATCAAATCTTCTCCCACATCTGGAGCAGACGTTCCCATGAATGTGGACCTTGTAGCTGCTTTGCTTTCACTCTTCTGTCTGGAGACTGTGCTGGACCTCCATGTTTCCAAGCTCATCTTGTTCTTTGTTCCTGAGGTGGTTCTACCATACCTTGGACTTAGGTTTTGGGTCTTTATCCTGCTGTAGGATGAAGCCCTGACCAACTAGGTGCATACCAGAGGATCCTGCATGGTGCTGCATGAATGCTGTGGTAGCTGTTTTGGTTCAGGGAGCCTCTCACTCTGTACCAGTCACTGACCCTGGATCAGCAAACAGCCCCAGACCATCACACTTCCTCCTCCATGTTTGACAGTTGATGCCACACACTGTGGAACTTTCACCTACTCCACGGCGTACAAAGATCCTGCGTGACGAACCAAAGATTTCATATTTTGATTCATCAGTCCATAAAACCTTCTTCCAGTCTTCAGTAGTCCAATGGCAGTGTTTGGTGGCCCACACAAGCTTCTTTGTCTTATTCTGGCGACTTAGCGATGGCTTTCTTGCTGGAACACCTTGACTTTCTTTGCATTTTCTCTGTAGGACAGACCTACATTTTTAAGTGTTATGATGGTCTGTCTCTCCTCCACTGTTCATTTCCTTTTTCTTGCCATTTTTGTAGCAACACTCTACTTTCTGCAGTACAATACTGTTCAACTGATGCACACGAGGATCTGGTACCACAGTGTGTTCAACACTGCTTTTATGCAGACAGAGGGGGCTGGAAGCAATCTACGTGTAGGGATTAGTAGCAGCAGCTTTCAAAGGTTGATCAACCTCCATTGCTGCAGAACAGATTTTAAATTGTTAACCCATGTTGTGTTCACTGATAAAAGGCCTTTTTGTACAATTCTGAAATGTACATTACTTTTCCATTTTGGGTAACTTTACCTTTTTGTCACGGCTGCTGAGGCGAGCCGTGTGGAGTTGGAGGAAGAAGGACCCAAGATGCAAGCAGTGGATGAAATGCTAGTGAAGTTTATTTACAAAGAGGGGAAGTGGCAAAACAGGCAACGAGGGGGAACAATAAACTAAAGAAACCTAAACTGGGAGAACTAAACAACAAACCTGGGATGATACAAAAAGGGATGAGAGGATGAGAGGCAGAGAGACACAGACGACAAACAGACCACAGACGACAAACAGACCACAGACGACAAACAGACGACAAACAGACCACAGACGACAAACAGACCACAGACGACAAACAGACCACAGACGACAAACAGACCACAGACGACAAACAGACCACAGACGACAAACAGACCACCGTGAACCACAGAACACCGCAGACTGACTGGGCGTAACACAGACAAACCAGCAACAGGCAGGAGAACACACAGGGCTTAAATACACACACCAGTAATCAGGGGATGAGAGACAGGAGGGCAACACAGCTGGGAGGAATCAGAGCTGACGGGACAGGGGAAACGTAAACTGAACACACTCACATCAGACAGAGACCTTCACAATAAAACAGGAAACTCAGACACGGGGAACCAAACAAGACAGAACTAAACAGACAGATTCACAAACAGACGGGGTGACACCATAGACAGACAGAGACACAGACGCAGACTCAGAGGCAGACCGAATATAACACAGAACTCGAACAATAATAATAATCATAATAAACTAGAAAATGATAATAAACTAAAAGCGCTGGGTCACCGACCCAGGACCATAAGATAAGATAAGATAAGATAAGATAACCTTTATTAGTCCCACACGTGGGAAATTTGTTTTGTCACAGCAGGAAGTGGACAGTGCAAAAGTTATGAGGCAAAAATTAGAATACAATAAGAATAAATACAGTACACAACTGTACAGAATAGAATAAAATACTATATACAGTAGAATAAAATAAAATAAATATACAATAAGATAAAAATAGAATACAAATACAAATACTATATACAACTGAGTAAAAAATACGATGACAGAAAGGATTATAATGACCATGACCAAGACCATGACCAATGACCAAGACCATGACACTTTTTTTGTCTCTGGTAGTTAACCACTTACCCTTACCCTTTCCATTTCAAGCTATTAACTTGAATTACTTGAATTGCATTAAATAAGTGGAAAAATCGGGGTGTTTTAAAACCTTAGTAGTGTATATTAAAACCAATGCGATGCAGTGTTTGGAGTTTTCCATTGCACTTCAAATTTAGTCTTCACCCCCTCAGAGGAAAACAAGTCCACCCAGCTAGCAAATTAAGCAATGTGCAGCAGATCCAAGAATAGCCTGAGGCCCCCTTCTTCCTGCACACCTGAACTAACTTGGTCAGAAGCAATATTGTTAGGAATTATATTATTCTGTTTAATACATTTGGAAATCCTAGCTGTATAGCATCCTGCTTTTTCCTTTGTTTTCCAAGTTCACACACACACACACACACACACACACACGTATACATATAGATATATTTTATAGTAGACTCATGAACACTGACCTTAACTGAGGCAAGTGAAGGTTCTCCACTGGTCCATGTTGTTGCCATTTGTGAATACCGGCTCTCACTGTGGTTCGTTGCAGTCCCACAGCTTTAGAAATGGGTCTATAACCTTTTCCAGACTCAGCAATCGCAATCACTTTGTTTCTCATACATTCCTGAATTTCCTTGGATCGTGGTATGATGTCTGGCTTTTGAGGATCTTTTCATGTACTCCACATTGTCAGCCAGGTGCTATTTAAGTTATAAGAACAGGCGTGGCAGTAATCAGGTCTGGGTGTGTCAGCTTTCCAAAGATGTGATATACCACAGTTAATTTATGTCATAAAATGGGGGTGAAATTTACAATTGCTCGTTCCGTATTTTGATATAAGTTCTTCAAATAAAATAAACTTTCCATTCTAGATAACAGGTTCTAGATTTCTTATCCGTTTCTTATGCCACAACGACAAATTTAGTATTTTCTTTTTCTGAGGGATAAAGACTTGTCTGATGTAAACACAATTTTTGTTTTAATTCCAGCTGTCAGAGAGATGTTGAGGCTTTTAAAGCAGTTATGATGCATAATACTGAAGAAAGGCAGATTAGAGATTTTTAACTTTTCCACACAGTGCTTGTTCTAGGTCGGGCCAGGGACTGTCTAATAAGCTTGGTTTAATCCTGTCAAGGCTGGAAGCCCAGTACATGGGAGTGGATCCGGATTGCAGACACAACACGGAGTGTTAATGAGATTTTACAAGTTTCATTGAAAACACAGGAGCAAACAATGGCAAGACGTGAGTATGTGGTGAGGGAACCTCGGACGAGGATACACTGAAACAGAGGGAGCGTATGGTTAGAATCTGAGTGAGCGAACGTGGTAGTGGAGGGATGGTGGTTTGTGGCCAACCTGCAGATGGAGACATGAGGCTCCACGGAGGGGGGTAGCAGAATGAGCTAGGCGTGGGTAAGTTCCAACCTCAGATTCCAACGTTCCAGAGAAGTTGGTGGAGACCAGTGTCTGATAGAAGACAGGAATCATGTATGTGAAAGGTCACATAGAGAGAGAGAGAAGCAACAAAATGTGACTTAAAATAGGGTGATGCAGATGTAACCGTGTGATATGAGCGTCAAAGAGAGGGAGGAGAGAATCCACATGAGCAAATGAGTCTAAAAGGAACATTTGGGGTTTTTCCATTCGTCTCCTGCAAAATAAGCAAAACAAAAGACTGGATCTAAGTATTCAACTTCAGAAATTACAGCAGAGATGCTAGAGGGATCAATCTCTGCTAAAACTGTGGACTTAAAATTTGGTTTTATATTTTTTTGTGCTAATTTTTGTTGTATTGGATTGCAACTTTGAAGGATATGAAGGGTATCTACATGGAGCAGAGATAAGCGCATCATGGCCAAGGCATGGTCATTCTTGTGAACTGTGAAGGAACAGACTTCAGCATTAATGACCAGTTTCCCAGAGAATTCCTGGAGTGAAGCAAATGTCCTGTTCCCAATCCATAAAAAGTTAATTCAAGGAAGCTCCTGAGCTGTCATTGCAATCGATTAGCTGTATGTCAACAAGCAGCTTTATTGCAACCAGATCACCACTCCATGGCTGCTGAGTGAGTTGATCTGTAGCTACACATAGACTTTTTTCTGATTCTCTTTCTGATTCTTTTTTTCCACTGATCTAATAGACTTGTCTAAATAGAGGAATCAATGCCGGTTTAATCAGCATAGAGTTTTTTCTTGAGGAAATTGATAAAAAATCAAATAGATAAGTGATATCAATAATAAAATTCTTCTTTTATCAGTTTCCATTCCTAATCTTAACACTGCAGCCAGTTTGGACTTAATGACAAGAAGCTTGATTGACTATTCAAGCTGCAACCTGGAGCTCCACCTTAAACCACCAATAAGTGTCGGGGCTGTGGTGACACAGCCCACGCGCTGGGCAGCTGCTGCTGAGGACGGGGTTGGAGGATGGTGCGGAGGTAATCAGAGATCAAGGGAGGTAGCGCCTCCCATAACCAGGGAAACACAGTGACTGTCACCCGCAACGGGTGGAGTAACTCCTCCATTATCCTCCTCCCCAGAACGTTACATCCACTTGCAGCATATCGCTTCCACTGTCTGAATAATCTCTGTGGTCGAGTAGTACTGTCACGAGCTGCTGTGGCAGACCGTGTGGAGAGTGTATGGAGGACCCAGGTGTGAACACAGACAGGGAGACGGAATTAACAAAAGGCGAGCCTTTATTATGGCTGATACAGGGGCAACATAAAGCAGCAAGGGCAGTGACGAAACTAAACTAGAACCTACACTGGGAAAACTGACTTAACTATGACAAAACTAGGAGGACTGGCAATGACTGTGAACAGGGCCTGAGTGCATGACAAAACTATGAAAAACATGAACTGCACAACAATCCTGAAACCACTTAACCTGACATCACATGAGGGATGTAACACAGACGACGCAACGCAGACTGAATGAGACACAGAGACTAAATACCCACAGGGATGATCAGGGGAAGTGGAAACACAAGGAGAACAGCTGACACACATGAACCTAATAACAGGACAGGGGAAATGAAACTAAATACAATGAACAAAGAACACCAGACTCCTTCAAAATAAAACAGGAAACATGGAGACATAGACATGACACGAACTTGACAACTAGGACCACACAAACATGTAACATGACAGGTAGACGCATGGACCAGGGAGACTTAGTACAGGGGGAGATGACAAAAAGAACTAAGAAACAAAGGACTAAACTGCAACCTAGAAATTAACTAGATGAGCTAAACTAGAACACAAATGAATACCAGAGATACATAAAAACTTAAACACTGGGTCACATGACCAAGTACCGTGACACAGACGGCATCTGAGACTGAAGGGCTTCAAAAACAAAAAATGTCTTTAAAGGCTTCTTCTCCTTGAACGCCACAGAACCGACTGTTTGAACTTTGCAAAAGAGCACCAAACACGGGACACTGGAAGGAGGAAGACAGTTCTATTCTCTGATGAGAGAAAAATTAACCTTAATGGTCCTGATGGTTTCCAACGTTACTGGCATGACAAACAGATCCCACCTGAGATGTTTTCTACGCCCCACAGTGGAGGGGGCACCATAATGGTCTGGGGTGCTTTTTTCTTCAGTGAAACAATGGAGCTTCAGGAGGTGGGACTAATAAAGGTTATCTTATCTAATCTTGAAACAGCCTATTTCAGTTTAAGCATTGTTTTCAATAAATTGCATGCTCAAATATAAATAAATAAATAAATAAATAAATAAATAAATAAATATAAATATTTATAAATAAATATAAATTAAAATATGAAAACAAAAAGAAAATGCACATTCTCTATATTTCACATCTTAACTGCACTACTGTTATAATTCTGTATAAATAATCATTCTGTACAATACGACAATTTTAATTCTACAACTGTTTATAACTTGCATAGTTCACATTTCTGTATAGTTTTTTTTATTTCATATTTCTGTGTAGTTTTCATATTTATATCCTGTTCACAGCCTGTACATACTTATAGTTATAGCATATTCATAACATACCTTCATAACGTGTACATTATAACTTACCCATAATAGACCCATATTTTGTGCCCTCGTACCTATAACAGACAAATTTCTGTAATATATTTGTATATCTATATTATTGCTAATATGCATTTTGTAATATATCTATTTCATGGCTAAAGCCCTTCTGGATGGATGCAAACTGCATTTCGTTGCCTTGTACATGTGCAATGACAATAAAGTTGAATTCTATTCTATTCTATTCTATATGGACCTGCATGAATAAACTTTCTGAATCCTTTATCATCTGCAACTGAAAATAGTTGTGGATGATTACTATACCTTTCTAATGTGACGTTGTTGTCCCCGGCTCTCTTTCTCTCTCTCTCCCTCCCGCTCTGTTCCTGTGCTACTGTGAGTGTAACTACCGCCCCTCCCCCTCCGCTCAGCACAAAGCACAAGGCTTGCGTGTGGAGTGAAGCGGGGAAAAAGTGCGAGAGAGAGGGTGAGAGAAAGGAAAAAAAAAACCCACGGCTCGCGTCGTTCACTTCAAAGAGTTGGCTCTAAGAGCCGTTTCGTTCGCGACCAACACATCACTATACCTCTGGTTTGCACAGGAAATATAAATTAGTCAGGTGTAACACATGATGAAGGGGTAGCTGTTGCTCAGGAGGTAGAGCAGGTCATTTATTAATTGGAAGGGTGGTGGTTTGATCCCCGTCTGCTCCAATCTGCACACCAAATATCCTTAGGGAAGATGCTAACCCCAAGTTTCTCTCCGATGCATTCATCAGTATGAATTAAAGGCTCAGATATCTTCTATGACTGTTGTTGTGTCAATGCCAAACACACAAGCGACTCTGATAGGGAGTAAAATTCATTTTGGGTGATTTCAAACACAGTGTATGGTAAATGGGCTTTTATTTTTGCTCAATGAGCACTGCAACCTCTTTGAGTTTCATCTTGCTTCTGAAAAAGAGAGATGGTGATCAATCGCCAACATGAATGAGTAGACAAGAAGTGAGTACTGCTGACAGAAACTTCAAATACAAGAACAGACAGTCACACAGGTACCACCTTCAGTTAGCATCAAGGCCTGTACTGCTGCTGTTTCTCCCCTTAATGTTTGAATGGGACTGCTGTGACAACAGTGTGGTCCTCTCCATGCTTAGCAGTGTCGGTGTTGTTGTCTGATTGTCTGTGTAGAGGTAAATATGTCCATGTTAATACCTCTGTCAGCATTGTTTTTGCTGCTTCATTGTCATTCTGGGGAGAGGTAAGTGCTTTTAATTGTGCAGCAGCATCCAACACTCCTCTCTTACTTTGTCTTATTCTGCTTTTCTCTCATTGTTTCCCCCTTTGTCCTGATCCCCCCCCCCCCTCTCTCTCTCTCTCTCTCTCTCTCACTCACCCTCTCTCTCTCTCTCTCTCTCTGTCAGCATCTTCCTAGCTTTCTTCATTTACAGTCTTCTACACACTCCCTCTTTTCAAATTCCATTTCAGTGTCTTGCTTTGGCAGGACATGCTGAGCTAGTGCCAAGGCAATAATGAGAAATGTCAAGCAGCAACAAATGATCAGGTGCGAGAGACGCACGGAGAAGAAAGAGAGATGAAGAGAGAGCTGTGGATATGAAGTACTGGCAGTGCTGTGACTACTGACAGTTCACTCACGCATACATGGACACACAAGTAGGCTCGCATACAGCTATCTGCATTGGCTTTGCGGAGTTACACTGACGCATCTTTTACAGCTGACACACGCACATGGATACTTTTACAATAAAGTGGTTTTTCCCCTTTGTGTGAAAGGTGCAAACATAAATAAATAAACATAAATCTATATATGTATATATAGATACATATATATATATATATATATATATATATATATATATATATATATATATATAGATATATATAGATCTATATATATCTATATATTTATATATATACATATATATATATATATATATATGTATATATATAGATATATAGATATATATATGTATATATTAGGGGTGCAACGATACACAAAATTCACGGTTCGGTTCGGTTCGATACTTTGGTGTCACGGTTCGATATTTTTTCGATACAAAAAAATGTTCATGCATTTTTAATTTGTCATTTATTAAAATTATAATATATATTTTAACTCAAAAGTACAGTTTTTAAATTTAACCCTAACCCTTGTGCGTGTTTTTTATTTTGACAGCGAATGCGCACCTGCGGACCACTTATGTGCAGCCCTGGTTATTTAGCTCATCATATTGCAGCCACAGAAATTCTTTTGTCCATGAAACCATAAAGCTGCACTTCTTTTTGCCTTATAGTCTGATTTGTCATAACTTCTCCGTTTTGTGGTAAAGCTTTTCGTTGGCTGTCACTTCTTCACCCTGACCTGTCTTATTTGGCTCAGCATAACTGAAATGCTTTTACACCTGCACTCACATAAGCTCAGCGATTCTCTGCGCGATCAACCTCTCACATGTTAAGCTGGCGGGAGATTTCACTGTCATGTTTCAGAGTAGCTAAACGATTAAATAGACGATGTCAGAGAATTTGGTGCACAAATTATCATCACTCACAGATCAGTGCTGTCGCTCTCTATACACAGTTCGCACGAAGTAAATAGGGTGATGCAGATGTACGGTGATATGAGGTCAAAGAGAGGGAGGAGAGAATCCACATGAGCAAATGAGTCAAAAGGAACATTGGGGTTTTTCCATCGTCCCTGCAAAATAAGCAAAACAAAAGACGGATCTAAGTATTCAACTTCAGAAATTACAGCAGAGATGCTAGAGGGATACACTCTGCTAAAACTGTGGACTTAAAATTGGTTTATATATTTTGTGCTAATTTTGTTTTGTATTGGATTGCAACTTTGAAGGATAGAAGGGTATCTACATGGAGCAGAGATAAGCGCACATGGCCAAGGCATGGTCATTCTTGGAACTGTGAAGGAACAGACTTCAGCATTAATGACAGTTTCCAGAGAATTCCTGGAGTGAAGCAAATGTCCTGTTCCACAATCCATAAAAAGTTAATTCAAGGAAGCCCTGAGCTGTCATGCAATCGATTAGCTGTATGCAACAAGCAGCTTTATTGCAACCAGATCACCACTCCATGGCTGCTGAGTGAGTGGATCTGTAGCTAACACATAGACTTTTTCGATCTCTTTCTGATTCTTTTTTCCACTGACTAATAGACTTGTCTAAATAGAGGAATCAATGCCGGTTTAATCAGCATAGAGTTTTTTCTTGAGGAAATTGATAAAAAACAAATAGATAAGTGATATCAATAATAAATTCTCTTTTATCAGTTTCCATTCCTAATCTAACACTGCAGCCAGTTTGGACTTAATGACAAGAAGCTGATTGACTATCAAGCTGCAACCTGGAGCTCCACTAAACCACCAATAAGTGCGGGGCTGTGGTGACACAGCCCACGCGCTGGGCAGCTGCTGCTGAGGACGGGGTTGGAGGATGGTGGCGGAGGTAATCAGAGATCAAGGGAGGTAGCGCCTCCCATAACCAGGGAAACACAGTGACTGTCACCCCGCAACGGGTGGAGTAACTCCTCCATTATCCTCCTCCCAGAACTACATCCACTTGCAGCAATCGCTTCCACTGGTCTGAATAATCTCTGTGGTCGAGTAGTACTGTCACGAGCGCTGTGGCAGACCGTGTGGAGAGTGTATGGAGGACCAGGTGTGAACACAGACGGGGAGACGGAATTAACAAAAGGCGAGCCTTTATTTATGGCTGAACAGGGGCAACAAAGCAGCAAGGGCAGTGACGAAACTAAACTAGAACCTACACTGGGAAAACTGACTTAACTATGACAAAACTAGGAGGACTGGCAATGACTGTGAACAGGGCCTGAGTGCAGACAAAACTATGAAAAACATGAACTGCACAACAATCCTGAAACACTTAAACTGACATCACATGAGGGAGTAACACAGACGACGCAACGCAGACTGAATGAGACACAGAGACAAATACCCACAGGGATGATCAGGGGAAGTGGAAACACAAGGAGAACAGCTGACACACAGGAACCTAATAACAGACAGGGGAAATGAAACTAAATACAATGAACAAAGAACACCAGACTCCTTCAAAAATAAAACAGGAAATGGAGACATAGGACATGACGAAAACAGGACCCTTGACAACTAGGACCAACACCAATGTAACATGACAGGTAGACCGCAGGTGCCAGGGAGGGACCTTAGTACAGGGGGAGATGACAAGAAAAGAACAGAACATGAAGAACAAAGAGACTAAAACTGCTGAGTCTAATGGAACTTTAATGGCTACAATAGGACAAGACAGGATCTGAACTACAGGGCTCAAAAAAATATGCTAACAGGCTCCTGTGTCACTGTACCGAAGTCCGTGACACAGGAACGGCGACGGGTCTGCTGGTAGTGGCAACATGAAACACCGGATCTAAAGGAGTCGACGCCAACAGACACGGGCGTTTGAAACTCAATGGCATAACGCGGAAGAAGGCAGTAGATTGCAGTGAGATGTGGAGCATACATTAATGATCCTCTGAGGGTTTCCAACGTATACGCAGGAGAACAAACAGATCCCACCTGAGATGTTTCTACGCCCCACAGTGGAGGGGGCACCATAATGGTCTGGGGTGCTTTTTTCTTCAGGTGAAACAATGGAGCTTCAGGAGGTGGGACTAATAAAGGTTATTTATAATCTGAAACAGCCATTTCAGTTAAGCATTGTTTTCATAAATTGCATGCTCAAATATAAAATAAATAAATAAATAAATAAATAAATAAATATAAATATTATAAATAAATAAAGATTAAAAATAGAAAACAAAAAGAAAATGCACTTCTCTATATTTCACATCTTAAACTGCACTACTGTTTAATTCTGATAAATAAATCATTCTGTACAATACGACAATTTTAATTCTACACATGTTTATAACTTGCATAGTTCACATGTTCTGTATAGTTTTTTTTTATTTCATATTTCTGTGTAGTGTTTCAAGTTTATATACCGTTCACAGCCTGTACAGACTTATAGTTAATAGCATATTCATAACATACTCCATAACTGTACATGATACTTACCACATAATAGACCATATTTTGTCCCCGTACCTAAATAAACTAAAGAAACCTAAACTGGGAGAACTAAACAACAAACCTGGGATGATACAAAAGGGAATGAGAGGATGAGAGGCAGGAGACACAGACAACAAACAAACCACAGACAGCAAACAGACCCAGCGACCAAACAGAAAAAACGACAAAACAGACCACAGACCGACAAACAGACCACAGACGGACAAACGACCACAGACGACAAACAGACCACAGACGACAAACAGACCACACAGACGACAAACAGACCACCGTGAACCACAGAACACCGCAGACTGACTGGCGTAACACAGACCAAACCAGCAACAGGCAGGAGAACACACAGGGCTTAAATACACACACCAGTAATCAGGGGATGAGAGACAGGAGGGCAACACCGCTGGGAGGAATCAGAGCTGACGGGACAGGGGAAACGGAAACTGAACACACTCACATCAGACAGAGACCTTCACAATAAAACAGGAAACTCAGACACGGGGAACCAAACAAGACAGAACTAAACAGACAGATTCACAAACAGACGGGGGTGACACCATAGACAGACAGAGACACAGACGCAGACTCAGAGGCAGACCGAATATAACACAGAACTCGAACAATAATAATATCATAATAAACTAGAAAATGATAATAAACTAAAAGCGCTGGGTCACCG
The DNA here is from genome assembly GCF_900408965.1 of Simochromis diagramma. Lineage (NCBI taxonomy): Eukaryota > Metazoa > Chordata > Actinopteri > Cichliformes > Cichlidae > Simochromis > Simochromis diagramma. Next base: position 1,734,401 of record NW_024387398.1, read on the forward strand.
ACCCAGGACCATAAGATAAGATAAGATAAGATAAGATAACCTTTATTAGTCCCACACGTGGGAAATTTGTTTGTCACAGCAGGAAGTGGACAGTGCAAAAGTTATGAGGCAAAAATTAGAATACAATAAGAATAAATACAGTACACAACTGTACAGAATAGAATAAAATACTATATACAGTAGAATAAAAATAAAATAATATACAATAAGATAAAAATAGAATACAAATACAAATACTATATACAACTGAGTAAAAAATACGATGACAGAAAGGATTATAATGACCATGACCAAGACCATGACCAATGACCAAGACCATGACACTTTTTTTGTCTCTGGTAGTTAACCACTTACCCTTACCCTTTCCATTTCAAGCTATTACTTGAATTACTTGAATTGCATTAAATAAGTGGAAAATCGGGGTGTTTTAAAAACCTTAGTAGTGTATATTAAAACCAATGCGATGCAGTGTTTGGAGTTTTCCATTGCACTTCAAATTTAGTCTTCACCCCCTCAGAGGAAAACAAGTCCACCAGCTAGCAAATTAAGCAATGTGCAGCAGATCCAAGAATAGCCTGAGGCCCCCTTCTTCCTGCACACCTGAACTAACTTTGGTCAGAAGCAATACTGTTAGGAATTATATTATTCTGTTTAATACATTTGGAAATCCTAGCTGTATAGCATCCTGCTTTTTCCTTTGTTTTCCAAGTTCACACACACACACACACACACACACACGTATACATATAGATATATTTTATAGTAGACTCATGAACACTGACCTTAACTGAGGCAAGTGAAGGTTCTCCACTGGTCCATGTTGTTGCCATTTGTGAAATACCCGGCTCTCACTGTGGTTCGTTGCAGTCCCACAGCTTTAGAAATGGGTCTATAACCTTTTCCAGACTCAGCAATCGCAATCACTTTGTTTCTCATACATTCCTGAATTTCCTTGGATCGTGGTATGATGTCTGGCTTTTGAGGATCTTTTCATGTACTCCACATTGTCAGCCAGGTGCTATTTAAGTTATAAGAACAGGCGTGGCAGTAATCAGGTCTGGGTGTGTCAGCTTTCCAAAGATGTGATATACCACAGTTAATTTATGTCATAAAATGGGGGTGAAATTTACAATTGCTCGTTCCGTATTTTGATATAAGTTCTTCAAATAAAATAAACTTTCCATTCTAGATAACAGGTTCTAGATTTCTTATCCGTTTCTTATGCCACAACGACAAATTTAGTATTTTCTTTTTCTGAGGGATAAAGACTTGTCTGATGTAAACACAATTTTTGTTTTAATTCCAGCTGTCAGAGAGATGTTGAGGCTTTTAAAGCAGTTATGATGCATAATACTGAAGAAAGGCAGATTAGAGATTTTTAACTTTTCCACACAGTGCTTGTTCTAGGTCGGGCCAGGGACTGTCTAATAAGCTTGGTTTAATCCTGTCAAGGCTGGAAGCCCAGTACATGGGAGTGGATCCGGATTGCAGACACAACACGGAGTGTTAATGAGATTTTACAAGTTTCATTGAAAACACAGGAGCAAACAATGGCAAGACGTGAGTATGTGGTGAGGGAACCTCGGACGAGGATACACTGAAACAGAGGGAGCGTATGGTTAGAATCTGAGTGAGCGAACGTGGTAGTGGAGGGATGGTGGTTTGTGGCCAACCTGCAGATGGAGACATGAGGCTCCACGGAGGGGGGTAGCAGAATGAGCTAGGCGTGGGTAAGTTCCAACCTCAGATTCCAACGTTCCAGAGAAGTTGGTGGAGACCAGTGTCTGATAGAAGACAGGAATCATGTATGTGAAAGGTCACATAGAGAGAGAGAGAAGCAACAAAATGTGACTTAAAATAGGGTGATGCAGATGTAACCGTGTGATATGAGCGTCAAGAGAGGGAGGAGAGAATCCACATGAGCAAATGAGTCTAAAAGGAACATTTGGGGTTTTTCCATTCGTCTCCTGCAAAATAAGCAAAACAAAAGACTGGATCTAAGTATTCAACTTCAGAAATTACAGCAGAGATGCTAGAGGGATCAATCTCTGCTAAAACTGTGGACTTAAAATTTGGTTTTATATTTTTTTGTGCTAATTTTGTTGTATTGGATTGCAACTTTGAAGGATATGAAGGGTATCTACATGGAGCAGAGATAAGCGCATCATGGCCAAGGCATGGTCATTCTTGTGAACTGTGAAGGAACAGACTTCAGCATTAATGACCAGTTTCCCAGAGAATTCCTGGAGTGAAGCAAATGTCCTGTTCCCAATCCATAAAAAGTTAATTCAAGGAAGCTCCTGAGCTGTCATTGCAATCGATTAGCTGTATGTCAACAAGCAGCTTTATTGCAACCAGATCACCACTCCATGGCTGCTGAGTGAGTTGATCTGTAGCTACACATAGACTTTTTTCTGATTCTCTTTCTGATTCTTTTTTTCCACTGATCTAATAGACTTGTCTAAATAGAGGAATCAATGCCGGTTTAATCAGCATAGAGTTTTTTCTTGAGGAAATTGATAAAAAATCAAATAGATAAGTGATATCAATAATAAAATTCTTCTTTTATCAGTTTCCATTCCTAATCTTAACACTGCAGCCAGTTTGGACTTAATGACAAGAAGCTTGATTGACTATTCAAGCTGCAACCTGGAGCTCCACCTTAAACCACCAATAAGTGTCGGGGCTGTGGTGACACAGCCCACGCGCTGGGCAGCTGCTGCTGAGGACGGGGTTGGAGGATGGTGCGGAGGTAATCAGAGATCAAGGGAGGTAGCGCCTCCCATAACCAGGGAAACACAGTGACTGTCACCCGCAACGGGTGGAGTAACTCCTCCATTATCCTCCTCCCCAGAACGTTACATCCACTTGCAGCATATCGCTTCCACTGTCTGAATAATCTCTGTGGTCGAGTAGTACTGTCACGAGCTGCTGTGGCAGACCGTGTGGAGAGTGTATGGAGGACCCAGGTGTGAACACAGACAGGGAGACGGAATTAACAAAAGGCGAGCCTTTATTATGGCTGATACAGGGGCAACATAAAGCAGCAAGGGCAGTGACGAAACTAAACTAGAACCTACACTGGGAAAACTGACTTAACTATGACAAAACTAGGAGGACTGGCAATGACTGTGAACAGGGCCTGAGTGCATGACAAAACTATGAAAAACATGAACTGCACAACAATCCTGAAACCACTTAACCTGACATCACATGAGGGATGTAACACAGACGACGCAACGCAGACTGAATGAGACACAGAGACTAAATACCCACAGGGATGATCAGGGGAAGTGGAAACACAAGGAGAACAGCTGACACACATGAACCTAATAACAGGACAGGGGAAATGAAACTAAATACAATGAACAAAGAACACCAGACTCCTTCAAAATAAAACAGGAAACATGGAGACATAGACATGACACGAACTTGACAACTAGGACCACACAAACATGTAACATGACAGGTAGACGCATGGACCAGGGAGACTTAGTACAGGGGGAGATGACAAAAAGAACTAAGAAACAAAGGACTAAACTGCAACCTAGAAATTAACTAGATGAGCTAAACTAGAACACAAATGAATACCAGAGATACATAAAAACTTAAACACTGGGTCACATGACCAAGTACCGTGACACAGACGGCATCTGAGACTGAAGGGCTTCAAAAACAAAAATGTCTTTAAAGGCTTCTTCTCCTTGAACGCCACAGAACCGACTGTTTGAACTTTGCAAAAGAGCACCAAACACGGGACACTGGAAGGAGGAAGACAGTTCTATTCTCTGATGAGAGAAAAATGAACCTTAATGGTCCTGATGGTTTCCAACGTTACTGGCATGACAAACAGATCCCACCTGAGATGTTTTCTACGCCCCACAGTGGAGGGGGCACCATAATGGTCTGGGGTGCTTTTTTCTTCAGTGAAACAATGGAGCTTCAGGAGGTGGGACTAATAAAGGTTATCTTATCTAATCTTGAAACAGCCTATTTCAGTTTAAGCATTGTTTTCAATAAATTGCATGCTCAAATATAAATAAATAAATAAATAAATAAATAAATAAATAAATATAAATATTTATAAATAAATATAAATTAAAATATGAAAACAAAAAGAAAATGCACATTCTCTATATTTCACATCTTAACTGCACTACTGTTATAATTCTGTATAAATAATCATTCTGTACAATACGACAATTTTAATTCTACAACTGTTTATAACTTGCATAGTTCACATTTCTGTATAGTTTTTTTTATTTCATATTTCTGTGTAGTTTTCATATTTATATCCTGTTCACAGCCTGTACATACTTATAGTTATAGCATATTCATAACATACCTTCATAACGTGTACATTATAACTTACCCATAATAGACCCATATTTTGTGCCCTCGTACCTATAACAGACCCATTTCTGTAATATATTTGTATATCTATATTATTGCTAATATGCATTTTGTAATATATCTATTTCATGGCTAAAGCCCTTCTGGATGGATGCAAACTGCATTTCGTTGCCTTGTACATGTGCAATGACAATAAAGTTGAATTCTATTCTATTCTATTCTATATGGACCTGCATGAATAAACTTTCTGAATCCTTTATCATCTGCAACTGAAAATAGTTGTGGATGATTACTATACCTTTCTAATGTGACGTTGTTGTCCCCGGCTCTCTTTCTCTCTCTCTCCCTCCCGCTCTGTTCCTGTGCTACTGTGAGTGTAACTACCGCCCCTCCCCCCTCCGCTCAGCACAAAGCACAAGGCTTGCGTGTGGAGTGAAGCGGGGAAAAAGTGCGAGAGAGAGGGTGAGAGAAAGGAAAAAAAAAACCCACGGCTCGCGTCGTTCACTTCAAAGAGTTGGCTCTAAGAGCCGTTTCGTTCGCGACCAACACATCACTATACCTCTGGTTTGCACAGGAAATATAAATTAGTCAGGTGTAACACATGATGAAGGGGTAGCTGTTGCTCAGGAGGTAGAGCAGGTCATTTATTAATTGGAAGGGTGGTGGTTTGATCCCCGTCTGCTCCAATCTGCACACCAAATATCCTTAGGGAAGATGCTAACCCCAAGTTTCTCTCCGATGCATTCATCAGTATGAATTAAAGGCTCAGATATCTTCTATGACTGTTGTTGTGTCAATGCCAAACACACAAGCGACTCTGATAGGGAGTAAAATTCATTTTGGGTGATTTCAAACACAGTGTATGGTAAATGGGCTTTTATTTTTGCTCAATGAGCACTGCAACCTCTTTGAGTTTCATCTTGCTTCTGAAAAAGAGAGATGGTGATCAATCGCCAACATGAATGAGTAGACAAAGAAGTGAGTACTGCTGACAGAAACTTCAAATACAAGAACAGACAGTCACACAGGTACCACCTTCAGTTAGCATCAAGGCCTGTACTGCTGCTGTTTCTCCCCTTAATGTTTGAATGGGACTGCTGTGACAACAGTGTGGTCCTCTCCATGCTTAGCAGTGTCGGTGTTGTTGTCTGATTGTCTGTGTAGAGGTAAATATGTCCATGTTAATACCTCTGTCAGCATTGTTTTTGCTGCTTCATTGTCATTCTGGGGAGAGGTAAGTGCTTTTAATTGTGCAGCAGCATCCAACACTCCTCTCTTACTTTGTCTTATTCTGCTTTTCTCTCATTTGTTTCCCCCTTTGTCCTGATCCCCCCCCCCCCTCTCTCTCTCTCTCTCTCTCTCTCACTCACCCTCTCTCTCTCTCTCTCTCTCTGTCAGCATCTTCCTAGCTTTCTTCATTTACAGTCTTCTACACACTCCCTCTTTTTCAAATTCCATTTCAGTGTCTTGCTTTGGCAGGACATGCTGAGCTAGTGCCAAGGCAATAATGAGAAATGTCAAGCAGCAACAAATGATCAGGTGCGAGAGACGCACGGAGAAAGAAAGAGAGATGAAGAGAGAGCTGTGGATATGAAGTACTGGCAGTGCTGTGACTACTGACAGTTCACTCACGCATACATGGACACACAAGTAGGCTCGCATACAGCTATCTGCATTGGCTTTGCGGAGTTACACTGACGCATCTTTTACAGCTGACACTCGCACATGGATACTTTTACAATAAAGTGGTTTTTCCCCTTTGTGTGAAAGGTGCAAACATAAATAAATAAACATAAATCTATATATGTATATATATATATATATATATATATATATATATATATATATATATATATATATATATATATATATATATATAGATCTATATATATCTATATATGTATATATATACATATATATATATATATATATGTATATATATAGATATATAGATATATATATGTATATATTAGGGGTGCAACGATACACAAAATTCACGGTTCGGTTCGGTTCGATACTTTGGTGTCACGGTTCGATATTTTTTCGATACAAAAAAATGTTCATGCATTTTTAATTTGTCATTTATTAAAATTATAAATATATATTTTAACTCAAAAGTACAGTTTTTAAATTTAACCCTAACCCTTGTGCGTGTTTTTTATTTTGACAGCGAATGCGCACCTGCGGACCACTTATGTGCAGCCCTGGTTATTTAGCTCATCATATTGCAGCCACAGAAATTCTTTTGTCCATGAAACCATAAAGCTGCACTTTCTTTTTGCCTTATAGTCTGATTTGTCATAACTTCTCCGTTTTGTGGTAAGCTTTTCTTTGGCTGTCACTTCTTCACCCTGACCTGTCTTATTTGGCTCAGCAGAACTGAAATGCTTTTACACGCTCACTCACATAAGCTCAGCGATTCTCTGCGCGATCAACCTCTCACATGTTTAAGCTTGCTGCGGGAGATTTCACTTGTCATGTTTGCATAGTAAGCTAACGATTAATAAGACGATGTCAGAGGAATTGGTGCACAAATTATCATCACTCACAGATCAGTGCTGTCGCTCTCTATACACAGTTCGCACGATTGCAAAGTGAAAGCAAAAAAACAAGCGCAAATTCAAACGCGACTTCAATATGTCACATATTGACAGTGGCTCACCGATGCCAATGACATAATTACCCAGCTACATTTCTGAAAGAATGCAAAAGCATTGACATATATTTTTCCTACAATAGCCCGACGGGCAGGGAAGAGATAGATTTTGGTAGCCCGACTGAAAAAATCGCTAGCTCCGGGACGTCGGGCTAGCGATATTGCAAGCCCTGTATCTGATTGAGGAATCACTCATCTTTGGAAAAGAGAGTTTATTACAGAGAAATGGCTCTTTCCAAAATAAAAGCTATACTATCCGCTTCTTCTGGGCTATATTCTCAGCAGCATAAGGAGAATCATGTGCTAACAGCTGTCTAAATGACTCGGCTAAAGTTAGTAGCATGCTTGTTGTTTTTGTCTTTGCACTAGGATGATGTCGGCGTAAATGTGCAGTCATATTCGTTGTGTTCCCACTAGTGCTTTCAGGTTAATCTCGTTGAAATGACCTTAACGCCACAACACGGCAAATCTCCGTTAACGAGCTACCGCCGATCGCTCCGTGCATGGGGCTAGACTGGCAAACACGTTAACGAGCTAACTGCGCTAACACACTAGTTCACACCAATGTAATTGAGCATTGCATGGCACATCCAACATACTGTTTTACTTTAGTCCATGACTCGCTTACCTTCAGGGTCATACGTCACATGAAAACCAAAATAATTCCAAACGCCAGATCTGAATGTTGCAAGTAGAGCTTAACTTCTGTCTCGCTAGCTTGCCCTGCGCTCTTCCTTCTGACTATGCTGTCTGTGTTGAGCGCTCAGTGGATCTGCGCTCGACAGTGCAGCCTAGGCGGAGTAGTCGAACACAGATTCACTGAGCGCTCAACACAGACAGCATCGTCAGAAGGAAAATTGATAAAATAAATTACAAATGTTGTATTGTTCGATACATATGCGTACCGAACCGAAAGCACTGTATCGAACGGTTCAATATCGATACGAATATCGTTGCACCCCTAGTATATATATATATATATATATATATATATATATATATACATATATATATATATATAGATCTATATATATCTATATATGTATATATATATATACATATATATATATATATATATATATACATATATACATATATAGATCTATATATGTATATATATATATATATATATGTTTTCTCTTGTAGGTTGTGACCTTACGATATAAAGCAACTTGAGGCAACTGTTGTTGTGATTTGGTACTATCTAAATGAAATTAAGTTGAACCGTATTGAATTCAATACCCACCTGCGATTGGAAAAACAAGTAGCACTTGTGTTGTTCGTTGTACATTTCTGGTTGTGATACCAATTGCTTGTTGCAGATGTTGCAACAACACAAGTTCTACAGCATAGTGTGGGTAAGACATCAAGTAGCAGTAGCAGTGATGGTATACCTCAGGTATGCCGCAGAAAACCAAGACTGAAGAGGAGCCAGAATAGGAACCATCATGGAAGGACAGGCCCCTGTCATACATTTCTGTCCATCTCAGGTTCTTTTTGCCTGATATTAACAAATAAGGACTGGCTCTTAACTGGATAACTAAGCCTGCTTGTAGAAGGACTGTGGTAGTCATCACTTTCAATTTAAGCTGGTAGGAAAGTCATTTAATATCTGCATGTAATATATTTCTTGAATTCACTCAGCCTTTCTACAGAGAAAACCTACCTACCTACTCAGCTGACTACTTGCATAGAAACTGACCTGCAATCAGCTGAGACTGAAGGAAATCACTTGGATGAGTGACGAAATCTCCCACTGAAAATGTCCAGATGAACAGAATCAACCTTTTGGGATGTACTTACCTGGATGATTGAACATGCATAAAGACATTTTAACATTTTACCATTTCAACTGAGGCCAGTAGAATCTAAAATGCAGCATTTGTTTTTGTATCTTTCTTTTTTGTTTGTAATTTCTCTGCACACTCTAACCCTGGGATTCATTTGCTTGGGTGCCAACTCCCGGGAAGACTGTACCATTGTGCAAAATACACATTTGAATTCTCCCGTGACCCTGTCACTGATTTATCACTCTGCCTTTCCCGGAACTGATTTGATTTTGATTTTTTGATTTTGATTTTAAGACTGGGATCCCCAAAGAATCTACAGTTTTGGAGATGCTCTGACCTATTTGTCCAACAACCTGTCCCTTGTCTAACTAACTAAATTTTTTCAGTTTTTCCTACTTTTCTAACACATCAACTTTGGGGACAAAATGTTCACTCCCTAAAATATCAACAGGTGCAACAGTGAATAGATAATCATTGTTATGCTTGATCGAATCAGTTCAAATTAAACTGTCAGTTTACTATACAGGGAGTGCAGAATTATTAGGCAAATGAGTATTTTGTCCACATCATCCTCTTCATGCATGTTGTCTTACTCCAAGCTGTATAGGCTCGAAAGCCTACTACCAATTAAGCATATTAGGTGATGTGCATCTCTGTAATGAGAAGGGGTGTGGTCTAATGACATCAACACCCTATATCAGGTGTGCATAATTATTAGGCAACTTCCTTTCCTTTGGCAAAATGGGTCAAAAGAAGGACTTGACAGGCTCAGAAAAGTCAAAAATAGTGAGATATCTTGCAGAGGGATGCAGCAGTCTCAAAATTGCAAAGCTTCTGAAGCGTGATCATCGAACAATCAAGCGTTTCATTCAAAATAGTCAACAGGGTGGCAAGAAGCGTGTGGAAAAACCAAGGCGCAAAATAACTGCCCATGAACTGAGAAAAGTCAAGCGTGCAGCTGCCAAGATGCCACTTGCCACCAGTTTGGCCATATTTCAGAGCTGCAACATCACTGGAGTGCCCAAAAGCACAAGGTGTGCAATACTCAGAGACATGGCCAAGGTAAGAAAGGCTGAAAGACGACCACCACTGAACAAGACACACAAGCTGAAACGTCAAGACTGGGCCAAGAAATATCTCAAGACTGGTTTTTCTAAGGTTTTATGGACTGATGAAATGAGAGTGAGTCTTGATGGGCCAGATGGATGGGCCCGTGGCTGGATTGGTAAAGGGCAGAGAGCTCCAGTCCGACTCAGACGCCAGCAAGGTGGAGGTGGAGTACTGGTTTGGGCTGGTATCATCAAAGATGAGCTTGTGGGGCCTTTTCGGGTTGAGGATGGAGTCAAGCTCAACTCCCAGTCCTACTGCCAGTTTCTGGAAGACACCTTCTTCAAGCAGTGGTACAGGAAGAAGTCTGCATCCTTCAAGAAAAACATGATTTTCATGCAGGACAATGCTCCATCACACGCGTCCAAGTACTCCACAGCGTGGCTGGCAAGAAAGGGTATAAAAGAAGAAAAACTAATGACATGGCCTCCTTGTTCACCTGATCTGAACCCCATTGAGAACCTGTGGTCCATCATCAAATGTGAGATTTACAAGGAGGGAAAACAGTACACCTCTCTGAACAGTGTGTGGGAGGCTGTGGTTGCTACTGCACGCAATGTTGATGGTGAACAGATCAAAACACTGACAGAATCCATGGATGGCAGGCTTTTGAGTGTCCTTGCAAAGAAAGGTGGCTATATTGGTCGCTGATTTGTTTTTGTTTTGTTTTTGAATGTCAGAAATGTATATTTGTGAATGTGGAGATGTTATATTGGTTTCACTGGTAAAAATAAATCATTGAAATGGGTATATATTTGTTTTTTGTTGCCTAATAATTATGCACAGTAATAGTCACCTGCACACACAGATATCCCCCTAAAATAGCTAAAACTAAAAACAAACTAAAAACTACTTCCAACAACATTCAGCTTTGATATTAATGAGTTTTTTGGGTTCATTGTGAACATGGTTGTTGTTCAATAATAAAATTATTCCTCAAAAATACAACTTGCCTAATAATTCTGCACTCCCTGTAGCAACAATACAACTGTACCGTGGTGTTGAAAGGCAGTATGTCATTTACAGACCAAGAGTGTACACCTATGAGATGTAGAAGACAATGTGCCAGCAATAGATACATGTGTGTATGAGTGTGAGTGAATATGTAGAACAATGCATAACGATTTCCTAACAGTCCTTAAAGTCCTTATGCGAGTGTAAAACATGAACAGTTGGTTACAGATGGAGCTGAGTTGTGTTTGTATTTGTTTCCTGCATATGACTGTGGCAGATATTTTACCAGACTAAGGATCGCCACACATTAGCTGAGCACTTTATACTCACTGCCAGGAGATTTTTGTAAAGACCTTTGCATGTGAACTGCTCTATTTTATTCAAATTAGAATTTTCATAGATTAACGTTTTAGTCCCTTTTAGTACTTATTGTAGCATAAGCTTTAGCATGTGCAAGTGAAAACAACTGAAGCACAGATGTCATTTTAGACAAAAAAGAAGTTATGACCACAAATGTCACCTTTTTAGACCACTATGTGTTAAACCATGATAAAAAAAAAAAACCAACGTTATTCTTAATTAAACCGCTGCTTTTGTAACAACAGAGGGCAGTGAGGATGGGGGGGAGTCGGAGGCTGCATGCTCCGCTGGAAGGCTTTCGTTCGTTTTATTTGTGTTTGTTTAATTCAAAAAAGGAAAATCATAATTAAAGTCAGACTTACACATGCTCCACCTCAGGGTGAGAGGGTCGTATCAGACCAAAAATCCCCAAGAGAGTCAGGTGCATCTTCACACTACTATACACTTTAAAATATATAAAAGACTTCAGGTTAAAAACAGTTAAACTCTCGGCCAGATAACATGGCTTCCTCTGGTACGTCACAGCATTTTTGTTTGTGTGTTATTTTTAAATTTTCTTAAACTTGTTTCTTTTCTTTATTCATTTTTAGACTCTGATTTAAGTAAAGTCTTTTCCAGCCCTCTATCCATTCCAGATATCGGTGAGTTTGTAATTGTTCTGATGAATGTGTATAATTTTAGACAATAACAATAACATTATTTTAATGTTTTGTTTGTTTTTTAAAACTGTTTAGATTTCTTGGATTTGGATTATTTTCTCTTTGGTCAGCCTCACCGCTGTCTTCAGAAGTGGGTCCAGCACCACCAACACCACCAGCCCCCGTCATGGGACACAAAAATATTCACTTAACAGTTTCGGAAAGAGACCGATTGTTGGAGGAGCTAGGCCACCTGACTTTCAGGCCACGCAATGACCAGCGAGAGAGGCCTCTGAGTCTCAGAGGCCTAGATGAACGAATCCCATTCTAGGGGTGTTTTAACTTGGCTTACTTACTTCCTTTTTCTCTTCACTGTCTATTTAGGGGGGAACTTTAATCGTCTCAGAACGTGAAGAACAGGAAGGTCAAAAAGAGGAGGAGGAGGAGGAAGAAGAGGAATAACAGACATCAGTATGTCTCTTTGTTGTTTCGTACAGTCTGTCTCTTGTCAATGTTAAAATAAGAATAAATTATCTGTTTTTTTAAATGTTTTTTATTTTACATTTGTGAGTGAAAACAGAGTCGGAGGGAGAGGACATCAATCAGAAATAAACTTAGCTCCAGCCATGATAAACTCAATAGCTCTGATTCTGACAACACACTTTCACAAAACAATGACCCCACTGTGAACAATCGTAACGACCTCAATTTTGCCTTAGCTCAATTACCACGAAGTGAAAGTGTTTTGCAAAATAGCTGTCACTGTTCAGGTGTGGAGACAGAAGTACCCCAGATGCAGTCAAACGATAATGAGGCTCAAAACACACTGTCACAAAACATTTCAGCTGATCCTTTCCATTAAAGCCATTAATCAAGCTTCAGAGGAGCTGGCACAAAGAGCGGGAGATGTTCATATACCCTCTGAGTAGCTGATTCATTTTAACAAGGTGGAAATACAGAACAGAATCACAGTGATGATTCATCACACTCTACTGTAGATGTCAGAAATAAATTCAATAACATGGAAATTAGACAAATTTAGAATTTTCCACCTCCAGACAATATACCCAATTATGCAGAATATTATGAAGGTGTTATGGGGAGTGCACGTAAGCTCATTCTGGCAACGTTGTACAGTTAGAGCTAAGGGGGCATATAATCATGACTAGTCTGAAATTGAAAATTTGAAACTGTACAGTCTAATTAGTCAGTAATGTGCGACGGGTCGCTTGAGTATCAGAGCACAGATCGTCAGACCCCCCTCTGGTAGCGCTAAACGTTTGCTTAGACAGATACTTAACACAATGAAGTGATTAAAAGTTGAAGAAAAGGTTTTTTTTGTGCATAACCCAAAAACTCATTTATGTTTTGCAATAAGTCTGGCTCACCTTCTGAATCCACATTTTCACGATCTTCAGGCAGAAACCTTCCGTAGAGAAATTTAACAAAAACAGGGTCTAAGTAATCAGACACCAGTGAGCTTTAATGGCATTAATACATTTGAAAGGGTTGTTGGCTGTCAAATTTACCATAATGAGGACAATCGCAAGTCTGTGTAAATTTCAGACTGCTACACACACCACACCGAATTCCTTTATTGAATGTTTTCTGAAAAATATAAAGTGAGATATTTCTGTTTGTCAGCGATGAAGTGGCCTGTGAGAGGGTCAAATTTGAATCTGTAAAGAAACTTTCCTGTTTTATTTTGAAAGACTCTGGTGTTCTTTGTTCATTGTATTTAGTTTCACCTCCCCTGTCCCGTCATTAGGTTCATGTGTGTCAGCTGTGTCCTCATGTGTCTCCACTAGGGATGGGTACCGGTATCCGGTGCCATGATAGCACCGGTTCTGACATAAACGGTAGTAACCAGACCGAAAAGCAGCACACATTTCGGTGCTTTATTTCGGTGCTTTATTTCCTCAGATGTGATACACCCCACCCTCCCCTGTCTGCATTGGTGGGACCAATGTGGAAATAGTCACATCCTACAAGTGGGAGTCCAACTAGCTGACAAGTTGGAGTGGTCTGCCAACACAGACACGTTGCCTGCAAAAAGTGTCCTTCAGCTCAGTCAGCATGCTATTGCATCTGTTTTATCAGTACTGCAAGCACTCTTCTTTTTGCTGTGGTGTGCTGGGGTACAGGCATCAAGGCAGAGGATGCAAACAGACTGAATAAAGTCATCAGGAAGGCCGAGTCTATTTTCAGCATGAAGCTCGCCACCCTCAGTGACAGATTTCTGGCAAGACTGCTAGCACTGTCACTATGTATGCAACGTATACTTACACACTTGTACACTTAATCTGTAATATCCCAGAAACATAAATGTTAATATTTGTGTTTTTTTATGTATATATTTATTTATATCTCTATTTCTATGCTTCATTTTATACAATCACTTTGTCTGTTGTATGTATGCGCAGCTATGACGACTACATTTTCCTCTGGGATTGATAAAGTTTCTCTGATTCGATTTTTTTTATCCTCCCTTGTTCAACTTTGGCCCTCTAGTTTTGGTATAACCATATATCATCATGTCTCTCTTCTCTCTCTTATCTGTCTGTTTCACATTTGTATAGTTGTGATTGTATAATTTGTAGTTTTAGATTTGTTTCTATTGCTAGCTATTTATTTGTTTTTATTGTTAAATCTTGCTACCACGGCGTTGCTTCTAATTTCATTGAACATTTGATATTTAATGACAATAAAAGGATTCTGATCCTCTCTCTAACATTTCTCCACATACTCTCCACTCCTCAGCCCGAACCCTATTTTTCTCGCCTCTCTTTGTCTCTTTCCTCTTTCGACTGCCAACTTGACTCACTTGGGGATGCTTCTTTCTTAAACCCTCCACTCTTTTCCCAATAACTCAATACTTTCAATTTACTGTCCTCCTCTCTAATCTACCCCTCCATTCATCCTGTGCTTCATGTCATTATCTCTCCCTATCGTCCTCCACCTTCTGTCCTCATCTTGCTGTCAGCTTGTCTGAAGGATGGATTCAAGGATTCTCTTTCAGGAACTCTTATACTGTATGTTCACACTGTTGAATGTGTTTGTGTGAGTGAGAGAGAGTGTTGTCTGTTCTTTTTAGTAAAGTTGAGCTCAGCAGGTATCCTTTGACAACATGCAGGATTAACACTGAGAACGGGCATATTTACAGTTTTTCTCCAGAGCGGGTTGCAGATGTTTTTCTCAATTGCTGGCAGGCTTCTCTCCACTGAGGAGCAGAAGCAGCTTCCAGTCCAGGTTATTCTTCCTCGGAGGAAGTGCAGCCTTTGTTGGCCCTCTTTATCAGGGCGTTTGTGTTGTGGGTCCTGATCTACATTTATAAAGAGAGTAAAGTGGATCTGTCTGTGCCTCCTGTCCCGATTCGTGATTGAGGTGAGAGAGAAACGACCACAGGTCCAAGTGCGTCAAAACAATGATTTTATTAAACACACGTGTGGAGGAAATACACCGTCACAATCCTCAGCATGAATCCCACAAGAAAGCATACTTAAAATGTTTTTATATGTCAGGGTATCACGCCGCCTCTTGCGTTAAGCAGATACATAACATGCATAAGTTACAGTAACCACAGCTCTTCTGTTGACAACCTTTGACACACACTCAAAAAGACATTTTCTTCGTCTCCACGCCAGCTGCTTCCTGTCGATCTTCTCATTCTCGCGTATCTCTGGAACATCAGAAGCACATTCTACAAAAAAAAGCTGTTGCTTATGCAGGCACAAAATGCAGTTACAAGCTAAATATGTCTTAACTCTTACCTAGAAATGAATCTATATACTGTCTGTCTATGCAGGCGAGCTGTCTCGACCTCACTGCACTCTGTCTCACCTCTCACCTTGCCAGATACCGCTTGTAACCTCTTACAGACAGAAGGCCAACTCTTCTATGAGCACATTTTACAATATGTGTAATAACATGATTGAAACTACATGTGTAATATAATGAATAAATGTTTTAATCAAATGCCATTACTCAAAGCTTAATAAAAAGGATATAAAATAATAAACATGATATTAAAATGATATAATCGCCACACTCTTAATGTCTATTATGAGTTCTTTTGTTTTAAGGACATTCAGTATCAGGTTATTTTTTGAGCACCACTGGGACAACTTCTCTGCCTGCACCCTTTTCATCAGAGGTGAGCCCAAACTAATCAGAATCAGAATACTTTATTGATCCCTAGGGGAAATTCTTTTTCGTTACAGTGCTCCATTATAAACAACCATTAAGACAAGACAGACAATACACTAACTAAGAATAGCACAATATATACAGGTGTATATATATATACATAAAGGGAATATTCCCTCTAATTTTTCATGTGTCTGAGCGAACACACAAACTCCCTGAGCGGACACTTGGACCACTGTGAGCAACAGCAGACGTGTGCACTGTGGTCACGCCAGCATCGAATCCATCCAAGTTACATGTTTATTAAAATAATCAAATTACAGCATTTACATTTATGTTAGACTACTTTTAATTAACTGCTTTAGCCCACTTACAATGAAAATTAAAAAAAATCTAGTTCCTGACCTGTGTAGCATGTTAACACTATTGGAAGGAAAAATAACTTGAACTCCAATTTTGAAAACACAACTTTCTTTTTTTTCTTTTTTTTATAAAGCTCTGACTTGTATTATGAGTCTGAGTCTGTGGTCTGGGAGAGAGTCTGTAACTCTGTCTGCAACATACAGTATATAATGACCAGTGTTGGGTAATTAATTATATAGTTACTTCTTCAAAAAAGTAACTGAGTTCTGCAAACAACAAAGTTTTTTGCAGCTCTTTACGTAAAAATGCAGCCAAGGCGTTTTTTTTAACAAACATTTCAAACTATTTACAGAACAATCAGCTGTTCTGCATCAAATCTGATGCCACACAAATTATTTGTGCCGCTCCAAAAAATAATTTCTGTCCACTATGAGATGAAGGAGAACAACAGCCTGATACCTGCAGGCCTGACAGCAGCAGATGTATCACTGCTGTAACACCTGTAACACTCAGCAGGCGCCTCATTGTTCTGACACACACAACAAAACTACACACTAACTACACACTAACTACACACTAACTACACAAGATTTGTGCTAAACGTCGCAAATCTCTCACATCTCAAAACACGGCGTCACTCCTAAAACTTCCCCTTCCCTAAACAACTAGATGCCATGTTGCCATATGTCTGTGAAGGTTCTCAGTCATCCAGGTCATTGTAGTCAAAGGAGCTTGGAAAGAAAAGCGTCTGGACTTCTTTAAGTTGCTTGAAGACGTTTCACCTCTCATCCGAGAAGCTTCTTCAGTTCTAAGGTCAAATGTCCCTCTTTGGGGGGGAAACTCCCACTAGGTTTATATCTGGGACTCTCCACCATTTGACCTTAGAACTGAAGAAGCTTCTCGGATGAGAGGTGAAACGTCTTCAAGCAACTTAAAGAAGTCCAGACGCTTTTCTTTCCAAGCTCCTTTGACCATGTTGCCATATCATTTTTTGATTGGTCGACATGGTACATGTTTCCACCAATAGGAAAGGGTGGGGTTTTTGCTCACAGGCTTTCGAGTGTTTTCCTTATAAAACGCTGTTTTCACCGTTTCTTCCTGCAGTAAATATAAACAACGACAGTATTCAGGAAGAAAAACAAACATTGCAGATATTTTTTATCATAACTCTGGTTTTACGTGGCCGATCAACACAATTTAATAACTGGTATAAAGTCCACACTTTGTCCGTCAGTTGTTCCGTCTGTCCTGCTCACATCTCCAATGGTTGTACACGTTGTCATTAACGTGGCTTCACTCCTCATCAGCCGCTTTGCTAAAACACCGGTGTCTGCACATAAGGACGCTGTCATAGCCTGTCAACGACGTTGATTAGCTGCGTATATACGAATGTGAATCGCATCATTGGCTGGACTATGGGATAAGGTGGCATCGTTTTAATCAGCCAGTCACTTACTGACTAACACTGCAAAACAGAATTGTTAACGTATTAATTTTAATTTCAATTCAGGTTAGATTTTTTTTTTTGTGCGCAGAGACGTGCCAGCAGTGCGCAGCTTAGAGGGAACATTGCATAAAGGTCACTTATTAATAAATAGCTGAAAAAGGAAGAACATGTGCAAAAAGGGTGTAGCTGTTGCAGTAACCAGTGTGTTAAGTGGATGCGTTGTACAGGGAGCCACAGGCAGGAAAGATTTCCTGTGTCGTTCAGTGGTGCTTTTCGGTAATCTCAGTCTCTCACTGAACGAGCTCCTGTGACTGACCAGCATGTCATGGAGTGGGTGGGAGGTGTTATCCAACATTGTCTTTATCTTGGACAGCATCCGCCTCTCCGACACCGCCTTGAGGGAGTCCAGCTCTGTCCCCACAACATTACTGGCCTTACGAATCAGTTTATCGAGTCTGTTGGCATCTGCGACCCTCAGCCTGCTCCCCCAGCATCCAACAGCATAGAGGATCGCACTGGCCACAACAGACTCCTGAGCATTTTCTGGCAGATGCTGAAGGACCTCAGTCGCCTCAAAAAATAGAGACGACTCTGGCCCTTCCTGTAAAGTGCTGTGGTGTTTGCAGCCCAGTCCAGTTTATTGTCAATGTGTACTCCAAGGTATTTATAGTCCTCCACAATGTCAACACTGACCCCCTGGATTGAAACAGGGGTCAAGTACCCCTTACTGTGGTGTCATCAGCATATCTGGCAATGGCAATTGGGTGGGTTGGTATACAGTCATATGTGTACAGGGCATACAGTAGGGGCTGAGAATGCAGCTGTGCTAGGGATCAAATGCTGAGTGACAGTGGGGGAAGCGATGGGGGCTGAGTTGGACTTTAGTTCATAGTTCATGGTCTTGATTTCTTGCATTACTGTGTTGTCTTGTAAATAAAGTTCTGCTCTGAGTCAGCCTGTCTTGTGTGGCCTTGGCAGTGACAGATTTACTCTGTAAGCAAACGGGAGGGGTCGAGGGACGTAGTCAGTCTCTGATGTGCTGAGACACTACCCGCTCGAAACACTTCCTGACGTGACGGCTATAGGTCTGTATTCATTGAGACCATCTATACCAGTCTATACCAGTCTATACCAGTCTATACCAATAGGGAAACCAAATTCAATTAGTTGGAATCTATAATCTGATATGCAATGGTGAGATTTTACACACTCTATGTTTAATGAAGATGATTTTACATTTTGCCTATCACGTGCCATTATTCATATTCTCTGTACCAAATTATCCAACTTATAACCATGATTTTTATTTATTAGTCCTTTAATTATCCAGGTAAAAAATCTCATTGATATTAAAAATCTCATTTTCAAGAGAGACCTGGCATCATGGCAACAAAAGTCAAAATACACATACCACATAAGTATATAACATTTAAAACAAATACAATATCCCATACCAACATGTGTAAAATATACAATAACAGATCAAATTAAGAGTACATTAAAAACAATCACACTGAGTAAAAGAGTTATTCTCTCGTTCCTTTAAGACAGACTTAAACTCTCCCAAGTTAACCAAGTCTGATCATTTCAGTTCCTTCTGCAGATTGTGGCCATGCAGATGATAGAATGTGAATGCAAAGTATTATTAGATATTTTTTGCAAAGTTGGTTTTGGCAAACTAGTTTCTTTCAAAAAGTCACAGCAGTTAAGCCAATAAATCAAAGCAAATTTATAAATGAAGGTAAAAATGACAGGAGGGGAAAGCATGAAAAAGTGAAAAAGTAATAATTTCAGTGGAATGGGGTCAGAAAGCTGGAAAGAGAAAACAACAAAATGCACAGAGAGAGCAAGAGAAAGACAGAGACAATAAAGAAGACATGGAGGGAGCCAGAGGATGAATCAACAGGAATGAATGGGAGCACAGGGGGAGAAATAACCAGGTGAGGAGAGGAGGGATGGATACAGAAAGGGCAGAAGAAGAATGATTGAGGGTGAAGGTGTGTGTGTGTGTGTGTGTGTGTGTGTGTGTGTGTGTGTGTGTGTGTGTGTGTGTGTGTGTGTGTGTGTGTGTGTCTGAGTATGGTGGCAGCAAGGGGATGATGGTGGGGGAGGGGGCCTGAGGAGCCAACGGCGATGAGAACATTATGGCTGGATAATGAAGAGGTTCCACGCTGTCAGCCAACACCATTCACCCTGCATGGCTCTGACCCCAAAGTGTCAACAAGCTAAACGACCAAGCAGCAACGCATTACTGCATGTACACACACTCACAAACACACATGGATGCACACACATGTGGACAGACAGATAGACAGGAATATCTGTGTGATATGTGACTCAGCAAAATTACACACAAATACCCAAAATACATGGGCACTTGTACATTGAGTGAATCAGAGCACACTGTAGTAATGACTTCTACAGTGGGCTCTGCATGAATGTGTGTGTATGTTGTATAACCTAATAACAGATACTGATTCACTCAACACACACAGCAAAGAGCCAGCTTGCTGTTGTTTGTACAGTAAATATTATATTCTTTATTGGTCTTCAGAACAGTAAAATTCAATACAGCAGCAGATGTGTTTCATAAATCTCTGCTCATACATCACATGATGACACAACACAGTCATGGGAAGAAATACAGCTTAGACTGACTGAAGCCTGCCTTTAACAGTCACTGTTCCTATAGCTCTCCTGGTCTCTCTGCCCTACCAAAATGGTGATTTATCATGCATTAGAACACAGTGATCTTTTCCCCATTTATTATTTATTTATTATTTATTTTTTCTGTCTTGTATTAAGATATCGCAGCGATTTAATGTGTAGTTACACTTCTTTCACTGGTCTGCCCCCTACTGTAGACTAAATCCCATTTTAAATAAGAACTTATTGAACTGTGTTTCTAGGACATTAATTAAAATAGTGTCAGACTTTTCTAGTCTGGAGTTAAATAATATAATTTCTTGAATTAAGCCTAGCGCTAATCCAGGTCTAAATGAGGGCTTAAATTAAACCTGGTCAGAGACATGTTTAACTTCACCTTAAAGGCCATTTGCCAAGTGAAAATGGATTATCTTGACCAAGGTTATTATCGTTAACGAAAACTAACAAAATAACGAAAACTAGAAGTGAAAAAATATTTTCGTTAACGGAAATAAAAATAAAAACAAAAAAAGGAAAACTAACTAACACTGTAATGAGTGTTCACAAAACTAAAATTAACTGAATTTATAGCAAAAATGTGTTTAGTTTTCATTGATGTGTGCGTGTCATACAATAGTCAAGGGTGAAAATGAAGTTTAGTTTCCAGATTTTTTCTTGCTGTGTCTCATTGTGCCAGCAGGTGGCAGTACGTTAGTCGAGTCGCCTGTGTTACTGCTCCGTCCACTGCAGAATCATGTCAGGAAAAGTCTGGAGAAAGCGCCAGAGTCCAATTTGGGATTACTTTGAATATGACTGTGTTTTGGATAAAGCAAGTGTCTTGTAGTGGAAAGAGACAAATTATGAGGGACATTTCTAAAGGGAAAAAAATCCCACAAACCTTAAAGTGCACTTGAAAAGCTCACACAAGAAGGCTAACCTAGTTTACCTTGAGAAGGTAAGGGAGCACACTCAACCCTCATCCCCAGAAAACAGAAGCTAACCCCAGGCAAGGCAGCGTGATGCATCTCGAGACAACAGGACGGGGATATCTAAATAATTGTGTGAGTCAATTGCCTTCAAAAAGTTTATCAATTCACTTGAACCAAAATTATGAACACCCGGTGCTGCAAGAGTTATAGTCTCATTGGGGCCAAGATATACATTTTATAGTTGCCTGGTATCAATGGTTGTTCATCTGCCTTTATTTATTTATTTATTTAAAGAACCCACACTCAAAAAAATGAATGAGGTGGATTGTTCAGTGTATATTAATTATTTATTTTCATTTTACTTAAAATATATGTTTTTGTTAAGTTAACATATGTTTTTCTAATCAAGTCTACGTAATTGTGTCTATTATTCAACGTACATAATACTAATGTGTTACTTGATGGCATAACATTTAAGTTAAGTCAATTAGGATCGATATACCTTGTATATCCACAAGGTGGCAGTAATGCAAAAACAGTTGTAATGAAACCGCGAAGAACAAGAAGGTTTCACGGCTTGGGCCTGCTCATGCGCAAGACTTCAAATTTAATTGAAAAACGCTGTTTTGGCGCCAAGTTGCTGTTTCTTTGAGAGGTAAGACCACTTTTTTCTTTGACTATGTTGTGTAGTATCTACATGTTGAGCATGATTATATTTTGCGTTTGTCTTACAAGACATGTTATATCGTTTGCGTGCGCTTGTTCTACATTAGTTTTACTGGGTCCTGGACATGCTTATTTTGTAGACTGTGTAAGAAACATTTTTATTGTTTTTTGTTTTATTAAGGGATTAGCTCAGTGGCGGCTGGCCCATAGGGGGCGCTCGGGCTCCGCCCCCCCAAATGTGGAGGAGTAAAAATATATATTTTTAAAAAATTCATCAATGATAGTTTTACTATGTGTGTGCCCATATACAGCCAGGCGTATTTTAACATTTTCACCAGCTGACTCATTAAAGTTCAACCAACAAACGGTGTTTTTCTTCTTCTGGGGCGCTCGTCAAAGCGCCCTTGATATGCAGCGAAATAGCCTATCATTAAATGGTTGCCAGGGGAAAATAATAAATATTTGACCTATCAGCGTCGCTGAATTAAATGGTTTGGGGGCGCTTAAAATTGCGCCCCTGCAGAAAACGCGCGAAGATTTGCTGTTCTAGAATTTTACCTCAGTCAGTAGCCTAAGTGAGCTATAAGGTCAGAGAGAGACGATGGCAGCGGTATTGTTAACGGTTGAGGCACAGCCTCCCCCAAATTCGGTTAGATCGCTTCTAACCTACCCTTTTGCCAGAAGGACAATGGCAGAAAAACTGCAAGTTAAAGAGTTGGGACCTGACAAGCCCGAAATTCAACTAACCCAGGCAACGAAGGAGAAGTCAAAAGCATACAACAGGACTTTTTGTCGGAGTTGGTTCCAGCGCAAGTCGTGGCTGACAGGCTGTGCATATTGATTTATATGATGCAGCCGGCTTTATATTGTTGCTTGATTACACCACACAACATTGGATTGATGTAGCCTAAGTAATGAGTAAGTGGACACATTCATTTTTGCTTAAAGGCTACTGGATGCTAATTTCTTTCGCTTTCTACCTGTAACTTATGTAGCTAGAGGAAAGCTTTCTGTTGTGTGTTGCCATCTAGTGGGCATGAGGTATCACTGTATGAGTTAATCACCTAGCAACAAATTAAAATTGTGTTGTTTGATGTACTCATTAAATGGGTCATTTTAGTCGATATCATAAAAATTGCCCCCCCTGAGATTTTTTTCAGGAGCCGCCACTGGATTAGCTACAGGGATTCATGGGGTTATTTTTTCAAGGGGTTATTTTTCCATTTGCTTTCTTGGGATTCCTTTTCTGTAATCCGAGAGTCGGAAATATCGAATAGGATAGCAAGGATAGCATAAAGTGACATTTAAAATCCAAAAAGTCAAGGGCGAAAGCCACTGTGACACCATTGTTCTGCTCTATCAGTAATCTGTATTATGTAAAAATGGTCTGTAAATACAGCATGTTTCCTAGCGGAGTTATACATATCAACGTAGTTATAAATTACAGTTTGTGAAAGTACACACTTAAATTTTTAAATAAAATTATTCAAGACATATGAGTGGACAGACAATGGAGGTCGACAGACCTGGTGATAATTGCTTCTACAGAAAGTTAGCACATGGCAGTGTCAATCTCTTGCTTTTCTTCTGAATAGTATTTTATTAAGTTGTAATTCAAACAATAATTTGCTTCTTGAAATTAATAATGAATTTCTTGTTTTACTTTATAAATCTCAGATCCTGCCTTTACCTGCTCCCTCCTATACTGATGTGGTGTATGTGGTACTGCTGAGCTTGTATGTGGTATGTGAACTGTTATACTTTTAAAAACAAAACTGTTTTATAAGTTAAGTTTTCTTTAGTGACCCATCCCATGCCCCTGTTATTTCTTCTCCACATCTGAACCATTGTAAAGGTTGCAGTTCAAGGGCCTGAGGCATGAAATTATTTTCAGATCAGCTGTGATCAATATTTTTTGGAACTTGATAAATAACAATAAAAGCTGTAATGGCTCCTTTAGCATTTTGTGTAAATGTTTGTGTTAAAATTATAGCTTTAATGAGGTCTTTCTACATTAGTTTTAGTTATAAAGTATGTATATGTGTACATATAGTATGTATATTTACAGTACAGTATGTTGTGTTTGTTGACATATTTTCAGGTGGAAGCAGAATATGTGAGGATTACTACTGCTGCACATGTTCCAAGGCTTTTTGCACAACTTGACCAATACACTGACCAGCTCATAAAAGTCTTCAAGAAAAAAGGAGGCGTTGCAGGGAAGAAAATTAGACAAACTTTGGCCCCTGCCACACAGGTGCGTTATTCTGTTGGTAGCAAAATATTATGGCTAATAAGATCATTTTCAAATTTAAACAGCTAGTGTATGGTAGCTGCACAGTGCACTTACATTTATATTAAGCAAGACAAAGTTTGGTACTCAAAACGTTGGAAAATTTAAATTACCTAAACATATATGTAAAATCTGATCCCTCGATTTAGGTTAAACCAGAAGTGAATGTTTTTATGTTATGTTTTGAATGCAAAAAAGATGATGTATTAGTTTGTCTATACCTCCATTATGGACATATATAATGTGGTGGAAACCCTGCCCAACAGGTTAACTATTCATGTCCATGTGATGATTAGTTGGTCTTGTGTTCATGTCTATCTGTGCAGTGGATATGTCATTCATTTTACGTATAATGTGAGTTTGTGTCATCCTAAAGTATTTCTGTTTTCTCTTCCTGTATCTCTGCCACTCTCTACAGAAGGAAACTATTGAAAAGGGGAGGGAGTGTGTCCTCAGGGCACTACCTTTTTACCTGAATGAAGACCCAAGCATCCTCTTCAAAGAATAATTGGTTGGTAATTTTAGTTTAGTTTTTTATCTGTATTAAACCAAATTTTGAATAACTAATGTTGTTGCATGTTGTTGTTGTTGTTGTTGTTGTAATTTGCATGGAACCTGTTTAAATGTTTTGGGAAATCTTCTTGTATACCCAAACTATTTATATTTATTGTTGAATCTGTAGTCTAAAATAGTTGCGCACTGGGGTGCATGTTCCTAATATTGTGTTTACGTCATTAAAGGGTAGCTTTGGCCCTTTTTCTTTCTTTTTTTAAAACTGGATGCCATTTTTCTATGTTTTTGTGTCTAAGCTACAGCTGTTCAGAGGGAGCTGGAACAAATTACCCTTGCTATCTTTACCATCAAAAGAGCTGATGCCAGCACTCCTCCAGCCGATGTGGGTATAACCATATAGTGTGTCCTGCATGACCTGGAAGACCTGGCCTCTGCATGTGCACTCTTAATGGATGGGATATATGCACTGAATCTCAGTTAACCTCGAGACTGAAAGCTTTCTTTGAAGTACTTCAGAAGCTCTTCCTTCATCTGTATGTCAGCAGACTCTTGACCAAGGTACAGATGCTCAAGAATAAACTGAATGAATAAGCCAACCCTTAATTTGGATGATGAATGTTCTGTCAGATGGACAGAAGTTTTTCGGAGGCTGAATGGGAATAAAATGGTAATTTGTAAATGACAGATAAAGGGAAAATTACATTTAAGAGAAATTTAGAACATTTTGAAAAGTTTGTAAACTACTACAATTTGAGAGATTTTACTCTTGTGGGGGGGCTAGTAAGAGACAATCAAAAGTATTGAGATTTAAAGGATTTAATTGAGAGATGATACTGCACCAGAAATGTTGAAGGGTGGTGTGTATATTAGCGTTCAAGGCATATTGTTATGAGGTGGAAATATGTTCATATTCAGTTTGTGTTACATTGTGTGCATTTTAAAGGTAATTGCAATACATACTAAGAATAAGGGTAAGTTAGGAATGCAGGATGAATGTATATTTTGCGGACTTTTAAAGACGAACAATTGTTTCCATGTTAAAATGTTTACAACTGAAGTTTTTTGCCCAAACACTGGTAAAATAAATGTTGACAGTGGCAAGTGTTAAATGGTTACTGCTGTGCTGTTGCAAAAAAACTGAACGCTGACAAGCTGTTTTATTGTTAGATCATAATGTTGGCATGTTTTGTTAAAGTTTTATTTGGGATGGTGATGTAATTTTCTTTGATTGCTAATATCAGTGGACTTATTATTATTATTATTATTATTATTATTATTATCATTACATTAATTTTTTTTAAATTGTGGCTGTTGAGGTGGACACTTCACTTTGCATTGTTAAAGGAAAGCACTTCATTGGCGTTGTGTTACTGGACTGACCCTAAGCAATCATTGCAAATAGCAACTTTGCTATTCATTTTAGACACTAAAAGAAAAAACACTCCACAGACCTTACTAGCATCACATGTGCATAACTCAAGTGTCATCTTATCAATGTGTTATGTGATCTTCAATGTTTTTTTTTTTCTTCTATTTCTGGCAGATACAGACATTTAATTTAAAGTCTTGATGTTGCATCTGTCTACATACTGTTAATTACTAACCCTAATGAGCTGTTGTGTTTTATTTTGGACTGGGTTTACACAAATGCTCACTGAATGTGTTGGCAATAAAAGAAATTTTAAAAAATAAGTTGGATGTACTTAATTCATTTGTGTGGAACCTGTTGACAAAATAGATTTATGTAAAACTAATTAATAAAGCACAAGGTGGCTGAAAATATAATATTTGAATTAATCTAACTTAAATTTAACATTTTACTGCCACAAATAAGAAATGTGTTGAAGTAACTAATCTAAACTATCTAACCTGTAAATATATCATCTATGTTCATACAACATAACTTGATTTAGTTAGTCTTAAATATGTCTTGTTAATCTTAAGTAGTTTTTTTAAATTAGATGAACTAAAGATTTTTGCTTTAAACTAACATAATTCAATTTCGTGGAACCTGTTGACAAAATAATTTTAATTAAAGTCAACGTTTCATTTTTTTGAGTGCATAGGTGGGAATGTGAGTTGTCTGTCTCTGCGTGTTAGCCCTGCGACAGACAGGCCACCTGTCCAGGGTGCAGGGTATGGTAGCTGGAATAGCAACATACCCAAGGATAAGCAGAAGACAATGACTGATATGATGAAACTGGGATTTTGTTAGACTTAATTATTGCAAACACAACTAAAACTATAACTGAAACTAATCAAAACTAAACTGAAACTAAGGATTTTCAAAAAAATTAAAACTAAACTAAACTAGCAAACAATTGGTAAAAAACTAATTAAAACTGATATAAAATTGAAAATCTGAAGTCAAAACTAAATAAAAATAAAAACTAATGAAAATTGCAAAACTATTAAAACCCTGATCTTGACATATTGCTCCTGCTGCTGCTGGATGAACACTTTCTGATGTCTCTCTCCATCAGAAAGTGTTTTCATCTTAAGTTTATATTTTTCTTTTAAGTATCTTCATTTTAGCTCATAGAGTCTTTAAATACAGATAGAACATTTATTAAATTAATTAGGCAGGGACAAATCATACCGTTCAATTAATAATCACGCTTTTAACCTGAGTTAGGAAACCGGTTTCCTCAGAGGAGATTGGAACCCCCGGGATGCTTTGAATGGTGAGACCCCAGTGGATGTTGAATTATGTACTCCACCATTGGTGGAGTACATAATTCAAGCTGGTCCCTCCAAGTGGTTTGGTTGGAGGAGGCGCAACACCGAAGAACAGCCCAGTTCTTGGTTGGCCCACTCTGCCTGACTATTTGTCTGAGGGTGAAACCCCGAAGATAGACTCACTTGCGCCCCCAGCCCAGAACAGAACTACTTCCAAACTTGTGACGTGAACTAGGGCCCGCGTTTGGAGACAATGTCCTGAGGAATGCCAAGTAGTCGAAACGCACGTTGGGTTAGTAACTTTGGGGTCTCCAAGGCAGTGGGCAGCTTGTGTGACACACTGTAATGTGTGGTCACATCATGTGATTTAATTTTTGTATATTGTATAAGCTTTTAGGTGTAGTTTTGTTAAGGAAGGGCCTTAATCTTGTGATTTTTGTTGGAGATCCAACATGTGGTGTGATCCCTAGTTACACCACAAGGGGGCACTTCCGCCCTAGTGAGATGGTTTAGTGTGACGCTACTGCTCGTCTTCAGATCTGGCAGAAGCGAGAGAGGAAACACACTACCTGTCGTCCATCTCATGATTTATCTGTTTTTTTCAGGTTAGTAAGTAATAAGGCCACACATGTGGTCCATATAATTTACATGCCAAATAAGGGTAAAACCTGACCAGCAGTTTGTTTTGCTGGGATCTGTATTCGTCTGTTTTGCTCATTGAAATGTGTTACGATTGAGAGTAGGAGCTAGCTTAGCTCGCCACATCCTGGAGTAGCTGTTAGCTTTGTTGTTTTCTAAACTTGAGGCACCCTCTTGTAACAAAAGTACACCACGGCTCCTGTATATTTGAGTTAATGTGTTCGCAGAGACAGTTTGATGTGTTGTCACTGTTATTGTCTAAAGTTAGTGTAATAACCTACAATAATTCTGATCGCTCTGCAATGTTGATGTGGAGATTTCCACTATACAGGTACTCCATTAGTATATGGTACAGTACTGGAATGTTTGCTTTATCAAGCTATGTGTGAAAAAAGTGTGATTTATAGCTCTTAGTAACAAACAACAGAGATGACTGTTTAGATTTTTGTTTATACTTTTACTATACTATTTTAGTTTATTCTGATTTTGGGCTTTGGGAATGTGAGACAGAGATGTTAAGAAGTTTTTGCAACCTGTTGTGAACACATGAATGTGTTTAAATAAAGATCTGGCAGAAGCGAGAGAGGAAACACACTACCTGTCGTCCATCTCATGATTTATCTGTTTTTTTCAGAACCAGACATAATCTGTCAGCCGCCCTCTTGCTTGGGGTGTGTTACACTTGTGTAATACCACAAAGTGGAATGCCTTGGATAACCATTCAATGATGGTAAGAATTGCGGTGTTACCTGTCGATGGCGGGATGCTGGTCGCCAAGTCCAAGGCAATGTGCGACTGTTGCCGTCTCAGGACAGGTAGCAGTAAGAGCAGGAACCTTAGTTTTATTTTCAAGTGCTTTATGAGTAAAGGTGGTATGGTATTGCCAGCTATAGCTACTTTCTTTTGTGCTTTATTGGCTACAGATGAAAACTGACAACTCAGATTTAGAAGCCTTAACCAGCAATCTGACATTGACCTGAGAGTACAAGTCAGTTTAACAGCTGGATTTGTGTGTATGTGTGCAGTCACCTAGGTATATGGTTTACAGGAACAATGGTGTATACTGGGACGATATGTGTGGTACAAAAGGACCAGACACACATACTGGTGCAAGCGGGTGAGTCTTTTAGCGTTTTCTTGTCACTTTTTGTTTGCGCAGCTTTCCTGCTGCCTTCTCCTGATCATCACACACTGCACCTCTCCAATCAGGTCCTGACATCCAACTCAAATAGGAGAGGCATGATTAGATGAAAGACAACACCTGTGTTGGTCAGTCTCCCCTGACACCACACCCTGAACCCACTGCTCCACCCTTCCCCCGCAAGAGGAGGGGACACCACTCAGTTGTGGCCATCTTCCTGATGTATTCCTGGATGTTTGTTGTCTCATCCTGTTCTTACAGGTCCTGGATGTGGGGCAAAACACTCCATGCACAGTCAGGAGCTTCCTCTTCTTGATGTCAGTAACTTCTATCGCCTTGTTTGACCAGCTCATTATCTCAGCAGGCTAATCAATCCGGATGACATTCCGATGTCATTGCTCTAGATCCTTGTGGTGTGTATCAGTGAATCAAGGTCTTTTTCACTCCTTGCTTCATGTCATCCAAGCTGACAGTAGCTCTATTCTATGGTTGGTATCCCTAGCCAGTCTTGTCAGTAATCTTTTTTTTTTTTTTGTCCCGTTTGGATCTTTAGCCATCAGAATTGTTGTCTTAAGGCCAAGAAAGATGCCAAGTGGATTTATTTTACCAAGTGGATCATCATGGCCTTGCCATATTGGTCCATTTGATTGACCTTTATTATAATTATGTGTTTATTTTATTTGCGGTTGCTACAAATGGGACAGATGTGACTGGGGGATAGGACAGGGAGAAAGAATGAAAGAAAGAGAGGGAGAGAAAGAAAACCAGAGGGGAGAAGAGACTGTGAGAAAGGGGGGAAGAAAGAAAGAAAAACAAACAAAACACCTGGATCACCTGTATGGAGAAAAAAAACAGAAGAGGAAGCAAACAAAAAAAGCAACATAATAAAAACAGCACCATCACAATAAACTAGCTAGCAGTAGATAACAGTAGATACTAAATATTAAACGCTATTGTGCAGCACGCAAGATAGACAGCGCACAATGTGCTTTGAGGCAGCAGCCAAGAAAGGTGTAGTCCGCGTCTGTGAATACCCGTGTGTACACCTGTGTGCATACCTGTGTGGATCAGCATGCTTGTATTCCAAAGGTTTCTCCATGTAACGATCTGCTAGGGAGTGTGGGGAGCCACAGCCCCGTCCCCCAGGGCATGAAGCAGGTATGGAGGAGATCCAGGCCCCAGACATCCAGAGGCCCCAGAGTACGAGGACCCGAGGAGGACCACCAAAAGGGGGGGGTGACTGTGCCACCCTCCTGGGAAGGCAAGGCAAGGCAAGGCAAATTTATTTGTATAGCACAATTCAACAACAAGGTGATTCAAAGTGCTTTACGGAGACATTAGAAACAAAAACAAATAAAAAGCATGATTTAAAATTGATTAAAACAAGCAAACAAACAAACTAACTAAACACACACATTTCACACCTGTTCGCGCGATCTGAACCCTTATCGTAAGGGGAGCTACCAGTCCTTCTGTGGACGAGCTACTTTCTATTTTAAATTCCCTGAATTTAAAATACCCTCTAGACCCAGTCTAGACCCAGTTGGGGAGCTACCCAGAGCTCTAATCCCACACCTGTTCGCGCGATCTGAACCCTTATCGTAAGGGGAGCTACCAGTCCTTCTGTGGACGAGCTACTTTCTATTTTAAATTCCCTGAATTTAAAATACTCTCTAGACCCAGTCTAGACCCAGTTGGGGAGCTACCCAGAGCTCTAATCCCACACCTGTTCGTGCGATCTGAACCCTTATCGTAAGGGGAGCTACCAGTCCTTCTGTGGACGAGCTACTTTCTATTTTAAATTCCCTGAATTTAAAATACTCTCTAGACCCAGTCTAGACCCAGCTGGGGAGCTACCCAGAGCTCTAAACCCACTTAACAAACAAACAAACAAACAAAACAGTATATAAAATCAAAACAGATAAAATCAGAACAGTAGATAAAATCAGTAGTTAATGTAAGTTTTGAAATTTAAGCTTAACAAACAAACAAAACAGTATATAAAATCAAAACAGATAAAATCAGAAATAGATAAGATCAGTAGTTAGTGTAAGTTTTGAAATTTAAGCTTAAAAGTGTGGATTTCGTGCTTTATTCAAATGCAGCTGAGAACAGGTGGGTCTTCAACCTGTATTTAAATAAACTGAGTGTTTCAGCTGATCTGAGGCTTTCTGGGAGTTTGTTCCAGATATAAGGAGCATAAAAGCTGAATGCAGCTTCTCCGTGTCTGGTTCTGACTCTGGGAACTGTTAAAAGACCGGATCCAGATGACCTGAGGGATCTGGAAGGTTCATACTGGGTCAGGAGGTCACTGATGTATTTTGGTCCTAAACCATTCAGAGCTTTATAGGCCAGCATCAGAACTTTAAAGTCTATCCTCTGACGGACAGGCAGCCAGTGTAAAGACCTCAGAGCTGGACTGATGTGGTCCACTTTTTTGGTCTTAGTGAGGACTCGAGCAGCAGAGTTCTGAATGAGCTGTAGTTGTCTGACTGATTTTTTAGGTAGACCTGTAAAGATGCTGTTACAGTAATCAAGCCTACTAAAGATGAATGCATGGACTAGTTTTTCCAGGTCCTGTTGAGACATCAGATCTTTTATCCTTGAAATATTCTTGAGGTGATAGTAAGCTGATTTTGTTATTGTCTTAATGTGTTTTTCTAAGTTTAGGTCTGCATCCATCACTACACCCAAATTTCTCGCCTGGTTTGTGGTTTTTAGATGTATAGATTGAAGTTCTCTGGTGACCTGTAATCGTTTTTCTTTGGCGCCAAAGACTATTACTTCAGTTTTGTTTTTGTTTAGTTGGAGAAAATTGTGGCACAACCAGTCATTAATTTCCTCAATGCATTTACCAAGAGCCTGTACAGGGCCTCGGTCTCCTGGTGACATTGTGATATATATTTGTGTGTCATCTGCATAGCTGAGCTGAGTAGAGCCCCAAACGAGAGGTCACCCAGCAGCTACGGAGCAGAGGCCAGAGGGGGCTCTTTCCGGCAGCCAGCTGTGCCAGAAAGGAACCGAGCTTCAGGCCCAGAGGCCAGAGGCCTGAGGGCACCCACCCCCCGGAAGGGGCCCAGCCAGGCCACAGGCGCCCGGCCCCGCCAATCCGCCACCAGGAGTGAGCCGGTACATACATGAGCGCCCAGCCCCAGTCGACAAGAACCACCAACACACCAAC
This sequence comes from Simochromis diagramma, assembly GCF_900408965.1. Taxonomy (NCBI): domain Eukaryota; kingdom Metazoa; phylum Chordata; class Actinopteri; order Cichliformes; family Cichlidae; genus Simochromis; species Simochromis diagramma. The sequence goes on from NW_024387398.1 coordinate 1,766,902, forward strand.
GTCTGAGGGCATCAGCCACCGGCAGGGAGTGTGGTGGGGGAGATAGGCCTCCGTACTTAGGAGGGCCTGAGATGTACCCAGAGAGGTTGAGTCTAAGACCCAACCTGACATATAGACACAGACTAACAGGCACACGCGGACACAAACGTGCATTCCCACCCCATATACACAACCGGCGCTCACCCAACATGTAGACAGACACAAATAGACACTGCACAGACAGTCGCACTCACCAAACATACTATATATCCCAGGTCCAGGTACCCCCACCCCCAGAGGGGCAAGCCGCACCTAGACCCAGGAGATGTTACCCTTCTCTCTGGGGTGGAGGTCTTGTCAGTAATCTAACTGAGGGGGTTCAGGTGTATGCAGAACAGCAGTGGGGACAGAGCATCTCCTTGGTAAATCCCATACTTGAGTGTGACTTGTGCTGTTGGCTTGAAGTTGACCTGTAGTGTTGTTCGACACACCCCCGCATTGATGTTCTGGTTGAAGGCCCTATGGGTCCCAATGATCTTGTACAGTTCTAGGCATTCCAGGATCCATGTGTGGGGCATTGAGTAATAGGCTTTCTTTTAGTCAGTCCAGGAAGTCCACAGTCTCATGGGCGACTACTCTATCGACCAGTAGTTGGTGTTTCGCCACTCTGGTTTTCCTGCACATTCCTTTCTGTGCCCAGTACATTTGCAAATGTACTGTTTATAAGCCGTGACAGTCATGTATGGAAAGGGAATATGAGAGGAGGGTGGGAGTGGGGGGTTCTAAACACCCAAGCCCTGTTGTGGAGTGGCAGGATGTAGTTACACAAAATTGACGGATTAATCCCATGCAAACGTACACCTATCTGGAACAACCCTGACATATTACAAAACAATAATATGATAAACTTTTCAGATTGGAGTGGTAAAGGAATCAAATATTTAGACCATATACTAGAAGGAACAGAATTTATTCAATTTGACAGACTAGTTACACAACATGGGATCAACAAGAAAAGATTTTTAGAATATCAACAAATTAAATCCATAGTAAAAACGAAATTTAAACCGGGTCACGTTGAACTACAAACACCATCAAGTGTGGTACAATTTCTTACTCTTAAAACCCCCAAATTACTTTCCAAAATATACAGAATGCTTTCTAAAACAGATGAATCAATATCACTTCCTATTGCAAAATGGGAAGCGGATTTATCAGTTAACTTAGACCAAAACTTCTGGTCTCAGATTTGCTTAAAAACCTTTCATCTAATTAGAAATCCCAGTCTTCAATTAATTCAATACAGAATACTACATAGAGTGCACTATACAGGTCATCGGATGTTCAAGATGGGCTTTACGTCTACCAACAACTGCTCACACTGCCAAACCAATTCACTGGACAATTATATCCACGCTCTTTGGTTCTGTCCACCAGTTCAGAAGTTTTGGCGCGAGATATGTGAAGACTTATCAAAGTGTCTGAAATGTAACATTCCAACTTCCCCTTTAGTGTGTTTGTTGGGCAGCTTAGATAATGTCACTTCAGAAAAGAATATAGCCCATATGGTTTTCACTGCCCTATGCATAGCCAAGAAAACAGTCCTCATGAACTGGAAAAATAAAAATAATCTTAATTCTAACCAATATAGAAATTATCTAATAGATTACATTAGTCTTGATACAGCCTCTGCCACCACATCAGATCAATCGCTCTGGGCTCCTTTGATCAGCTCCATCACCTAGTGGGGGGTCATAGTTTGGTGCATCCTTCGCTGTTGTGATTGGTGTGGGGGTAGGGACAGGATTAGGGCATCGGGGGGTTCCCCAGGAGCATCTTCCTTGGAGGGCTCAACCCGGGGTAGCGGTCATGGCCTATTAAGGGCTCTGTTGGCTCTTAGGTGACGGTTTCCTCGTGGCTGCGTGCAGCGGGAGGGTCTGTGCTGACGGACGTGGGTTACTGACCTGGTAGCCTGGCTGCCCCTGGGTGGGTCCGGGACGGGTATGAGGTTCTGGGGGTGCTCCGTCTCTGGGCTGGGGCCCTGACTGGGCCTCGGGGGCTTGGGTCCTGGTTGGTGTGTTGCCGGGGTTGTGGGCGGGTGGGTGTATGGGGGCCCAGCCCTGGCACAGGGTGCCGCCAGTGAATCGAGCCACCTGGGGGGCTCTTCAACTGGTGGTGGTGGGGGGGGGAGGGGGGGTGTTACATCTTGCAGGAGGACTCCTCTCTTCAGGAACTCACTCTGCAGGAGGGGGTGATACAGGAGAGGTGGAGGAAGATCTCAGCCTGGGCGTCTATTGTCTTGTGTAGTCTGGAAGATGAGTGGATGACGGGGTGGGTGTAGTTTTCTCTGTGGTGGGGTCGGGTGGGCTGTCCTGGGCTCTGTGGGGCCGGGCGGCGCTGCTATGATGGGCCCCGGTCCGGATGGGCCTTAGAACACACATGCATCAACACTACATATGAGTGGGCGGAGGGAGGTTTGGAATCTTCACACACCCCTGTTCTCTGCGGCCTGCTGGAGCGGGGGGGGGGGCTAGGAGGAGGAGTTTGCCGTCCGATTGGGGTCTGGTGTGTGGGGCCTCCCTGCTGGGCAGTCTGCTTCTCCCCACCCCAGGGAAAAGGGTAACACTACCTGGGTCTGGGTGCAGTTTCCCCCTCCAGGGGCAAGGGTACATAGACCTGGGGCTTAGAGTACGCTTGGGGAGTGTGACTGTGTGTACAGTGTCTCTCTATGTTTGTCTCCACGTTGGGTGAGTGTTGAGTAATTGCATATGAGAGCATGAGGGTGGGAATGGATGTTTTTGTCTGTGTGTGCCTGTATGTCTGTGTCTATATGTCAGGTCGGGTATCAGACGCCACCTCTCTGGGGACATCAAGGTATGGAGGCCTATCTCCCCCCACCACTTCCCCTGCCAGTGGTAGACGCCCTCAGACATCGGTGTGTTGGTGGTTCTTTGTGTCTGGGGATGGGCGTCCAGGTACACACCGGCTCACTCCTTGGTGGCTGCTTGTCGGGGCCTGGAGCCTGGGGCTCGCTCGGGCCACAAGGGGGTGGGGTGCCCTCGGCCTCTCGGCCTGGGGCTCGGTCACTCTGGCACAGCTGGCTGCCGGCGGAGCTCACGGGCGCGTCACTGCAACTCCTCCTGGCTTCTGCTCCGCGGCTGCTGAGTGAGCCCTCATCTGGGACTCTCCTCAGCTCTTTCTGGGACAGTGGCGCGGCTGCCCCTCTGTTGGTCTTCCTTGGTCTCTTGTGTTCTGGGGGCCTCTGGATGTCTGGTGTTTTGATCTCCTCCATACCTGCTTCATACCCCCCCACACCCTCTAGCAGATCATTACATGAAGGAACCTTTTAAAAAAAACAAGCGCGTCCATGCTCACAGGTGTACACACGGGTGATCACACCCGCAAACTACACCCTTTTTGGCTCCTACCTCAAAGCACACTGTGCGCTGTTGATCTTATGTGCTGCACAATAATGTTTAATATTTAGTATTTACTTTTTTCTTTCTCAACAGGTGATCCAGGTGATTGATATATGTATCTTTTTTTTGTCTGCTTATTTTGTTGGTTTTTGTTCTTTGCCCTTTATCCCCGTCCCTCTTCTTGCTGTTTTTCTTTCCCTCTTTCTTTCTCCCCTTTCTTTTCCTCGTTCAAGTCTGTCCCGTATCTAACAAGTGAAAATAAAAAATAAAATAAACAATAAAAGGTGAATCAAATAGCTCATTACGGCAAGGCTGGGATGGTCCATTTGGTAAAGTAAATCCGTTCCGCCTTTAGACAATAATTCTGATGGCAAAAGAACCAAACGGGACAGGCAAAACAAGAAAAAAGTAAAGCCAGATTAAAAAATTAAATGTTCTATATTTTAATGTAATACTTTTGTAATATATAAATATATAAGCACACACACACATACAGATAGACAGAGGTGTATTTATGCTAATGAGGTAGGTTTAATAAGTGACATCACTGCCCCTTTAAAGTCCTTATAAACCATTTGTTTTGACCTTGTAAACCACATATTTGTCAAAATTCAAAAGGTCTCCATTGACCATACCGTTAGGTTGATGTGTATGAGGTTTTACTGACTTCTATACAAAGTGTATGGGGCTTTAAGGGGCCCAAATGTTTGTCTGATTTTTTAGAACAGTGTAGCCTTATTCCCAGGGCTCTAGGACCTCTGGAAAGGGCGGTCCATGTTAACCACCAATGGGCGGGGGGGTGTGTGCGTGTTCTGTGTGTGTGTGTGTTTGTGTTGTGGCCCTGGCTGGATGAGGAGAAAAGCCCCTGATGTTCCAGTCACTCTCCCTTGATCCTGCTGGATTAACTGGACACACATCCAAAATCAAAACAAAGAAAGAACCAGATATATGCACAGCAAATACACGCGCACACCCATGCACACACACACATAAACTGGTATAAACTGCATTAGATTGAATGAAACACAGATATGTTTACTGTATGTCAGAACGCATTGTTTAAATAGGAACTCATGAATATATATGTGCAGGTATGGGTATGCACACAATCATTTCAACATTATTACAGTGATTAGAGCACGCTGTAGCTACTGCACTGCAGTGGTTTGAATCATATCTATCTAATGGAGAGTCCTGTTCACACACACTAAGGTTACTGAAGGAGGCTCTACAGGGTTACGTGCTGGGACCAATTCTGTTTACAATATACATGATTCCCTTAGAAAATATGATAACATACATTTTCACTGCTATGCATATGACACCCAACTTTAACTTATTGGTCTGTGTTATGGATATATAAACTGCAGGAATGTCTTGAAGACTACAAGATCACCTCTAATTTCCTACTTCTAAATTCAGATAAAACTGAGAAATATGGTATCTAACCAGATATTTACTGTGGAGGTCTCCAGTAACACTGTGAGAGGAATCTTGGAGTCATTTTACCAGGATATGCCCTTCAATGTGCATATAAGCAAATATGTACAACTATTTTTTTGCCCTTTGCACAATATCGCTAAAATTACAAATATCCTGTATCAGAAACTCAAAAATTAGTTCATGCATGTATTACATTTAGGCTGGACTACTGTAATTCATTACTATCAGGAAGTCCTAAAACTCCCTGAAAGCCTTCAGTATATCATGGTTAGCTGTGTGGCAGGCAGGGTGTAGGACCCAAATGCAGGATTTGAGACACGGAGGGATAAACTAAATGAGGCAGCTTTTATTGTAGTGTAAAAACTCAAATACAAAATACAAGAGAAAAAACATAATAATTGGAAACACTGAACTCAGAAAACTAGAAAACTACAAAAACGAAAAAACTAGAGACTAGGAGCTGACAAAAAACAACAACAGACATAACGACACGATAACGGACAGAGGAAAACACAGGGCTTAAATACACCAGGGAGTAACAAGGGAATGGGAAACAAGAGGGAAACACAGCTCGGACTAATTTGACAAAACGAGACAGGGCGGAAGCAAAACTGAAAACACTGAACACATGACACGAGACTGTCAAAGTAAAAGAGGAAACACAAGACAGGCATGGAGACGCAAACTTGACGAGAAGACACGACTGACTGACTGACTGACTGACTGACAGGAGATGCACGACCAGAGACCAGGAAAGAACAGATGAGAAAACATAACTGACTCGACGTGAAACATGGAACACAGTAACAAAACCTGAGATCTAATTAGATTAAATTAGAATCATGTATTACAACAAAATGTATTTTCAGTATTTTGTTTGCATTTGGATAGCCCAGCCCTTAGACTGCAGCTGATGCTGCCCTGAGCTGTGAGCTGGCGTTACTCTAACAGACCCTGCAGATGATTGGTTCATGAGCCACCACACAAAGCTCATCAAGGCTGCAGAGCAGAACAAGGAAGCATCCCTCAACATTGCAAATCAAGGCATCTATATTAGTAGGTGTAAAGCAATGAAGATTTTTTATTTTACTGTGTGTGATTCCGACTCAGGGGTGACTTAAATGTAGCCAACATTCCAAAACTGCAAGGACGATTCACTAAGCCACAACCGAACACGGAGTTAGCTAGGTTCCTATGCATTTTGATATTGTGTTAACAGTTGATACATTGCACTGTTTACAAGCTAGTATTCAAACTTGTTGACTAGGTGAGAAAGAAAAGATCTGACATAGCCGTACTACATAAAGGAGGTGGTGATGTGTGGGGGACAGGGAACGAAAATAAATCTTGATTTAACAGTTTGTTTTTATTCTAGAATAGAATAGAATAGAATTTAACTTTATTGTCATTGCACATGCACAGGTACAGGGCAACGAAATGCAGTTTGCATCCATCCAGAAGTGCTTTAGTGATATAAATATATTACAATATATATTAGCAGTAATATAGATATGTGAGTATATTACAGAAATGGGTCTATTATGGTATGTTATAATGTACACGGTATGAAGTATGTTGTGAATATTCTATAACTATAAGTATGTACAGGCTGTAGTGAGTACAAGCTATGTACAGGCTATGAACAGGATATAAATATGAAAAACTATACAGAATATGAAATAAATAACTTTACAGAATCTGAGATATACAGCTATACAGAAATGGGAACTATGCAAGTTGTAAACAGTTGTAGGATTAAAAATTATCAAATGTACAGAATGATTATTTACACAGAGCTATACAGTAGTGCAGTTAAGATAAGTGAGGGTGTAGATAGTTTCTACAGAGGCTATATAAAGTGCTGATGGTTGTGAGTGGTGGTTCAGTCCATGTTATTATTGTGTGTTTGAGGGTACAGTTGTCCATTGTGGGTGTGTGTATGTTCAGTCCATGAGTTTAACGTGGGTCAGATGTCAGGAGGCAGAGTTCAGGAGTCTGACAGCTGTGGGGAAGAAGCTGTTCCGGTACCTGGTGGTCTTAGTCCGGAGGCTCCTGTAGCGCCTCCCAGAGGGCAGGAGGGTGAAGAGTCCATGTGATGGACTCTTAAAGTCTGCTCCTCCAACCAAACTCAGTAGGCAAGAAACTTATATGCACCTTTGATTTGTCTTTAGCTTTGGTTTACTTAACTTAATTCAGTGATGTTAGCTTACTCACCCAACCCTCTGGGCTCCATCCTGGCCATTTGTGGCCACTTCACTTTTCTTTTTTCAACCATTTTTGTTCTGTTAATGCAAATGGAATGAAACTTCGCATGGTCTAAATTTTTTATTCAGAATTTTTCATTTTCAACATCAGCTCCTTAATAATGTCAGTAATATTCACTATACACCAAATTGTTCCTCTTGACTCTATCGTGGCCATTTTTGGTCAATTGAAACCCACTATAACCACCTTTTTTGATTCCTTGTTATTGACAGTACTAAATCATGCAATTTAGGTAAAATTGCTTTCATTCTAAACTCAACACATGAAAATTGTAGTTTTTAATGTTTTTTACCAAATAACATCATTTACCCATTTTTGGCCAAACAAGCAATTTCATGTAATATTCTTAGTTTCCAATAGTGGCGTTTGATGGGTTACCACACTCCAATGGACCAAAAGAATGAAACAATTTTGACATAGGTTTGATCTTAAGGATCTAATAGTTTGTGTTTGTGCATGCCATTGCAGCACAAACACGTATTTGCAAGACAGACTGGAATAAATTATGACGCCTCAAATATTACATGGGCTGCAGTGAATTTCTGTGGATGCAGACTATTGAGCTTTGAGGTCCCCAGTCAAACTTAGCTTCGAAGCACATGTTAAAAGCACTTTTACTCTTGTACTTTTCATAAAAAGATACCATACCCAAGATATTAACTCTAAAAAAAATCCAATCACAGGACATTTTGCAGAGTTTGCAGCTGCAGCACAAACAACAACAAACACTGTTTGTACTGTTCTGTAAGTAAGCCTAACAGCTTCCAGATCATTTATTCTGGCAATATGGCAATAAGGTCATCACTGTTTCAAGCACTGTCTATATGATCTGGTCAGAGAGCAAGGACAGCAAGCAGTCGTCTGCCCTTAAAGAACAGACATCTGCCCAAGATGAAGAATATTCCTCTCCAGAAGATAAGGGGACAATCTGACTGCATCACCACTGATGTTGAGTACTAGCCAGTGAATCCTCTTGTTTGGGGTTGGGGGGCATGGAGGTGGAGGCTGAGCAGCTGATGGAAAAGAACATAGGAGCGTTTTCTGAGAACGAGGAGCCGGCAACTGAGTGTCAAACCACACTGTTCCAAAAAATAGTAATGTCAAAGTATCTTACTGTATATTTTACAGTTTTGTACTGTCTTTCTAGAATATCATTAAATTTACATAAGTAGACTGTGATTTTACATGTCAAAGGTAAGATAATATAACATCACTGTAAATATAGTAAAACACAATTTACTTGTTTTTTAAATATATATTTTTTTTACATATGCATATTTAGATTGTAAAAATACATTCAGAAATGTATCACAATTTCACAAATATTTGTCTGTTATGTGAGAGAATGATCTGTTAAATTCAAATGTAATACTATGGAAAAATATATAAAATGATAGAAAATTAATGAGAATAATCAATAATTAAAGGAGTATTTGAATTCTAATTTTGCTGAAAATTACATGTCATCTAGGTCTGATTCAATAATTCAGAGGTAACAAGTGAAAATATAATTAATAGGAATAAAAACTAAAAAAAAAGATATAAAAAATTGCACGGCCACGCTGTGCTAATTATATATTTTAAAAAATAAATGTAGAGGTAGGAATTGCAATTATAATGAATCTCAAAGTATTCACAACGTTCCTGAACAGAAATAGGCCTCTGCACCTGGGGTGAGGGTGTGGCCATGAAAACAATGTGACATGCCATTGGATGTTGGGACACATAATAACATGACGCTAAGCATCGGCCAATGAATGTGAACTAACAACCACAAGGTCGAGGCTGCACTGTAGGAAAACATCCTAATATAAAAGTATTTTACTGCATTTCACAGTTTTGTTCTGTTCTTCTAGAATATCATTAAAGTTACGTAAATAGACTGATTTCACATTTCAAATGTAAATTAACGTTAAATCACTGTAATGTAATAAACATGATTTTCATGATTATTAAATGTATCTGTCTGTACATATGCATATTTAGATTAAAATACATTCACAAATGTATCATGATTTCACAAATATCTGTCCGTTATTTGAAAGATCGAACTGTTGAATTCAAATGTAATGCTATAGAAAAGTATATAACATGATTCTTATAAGCTTGTGTTACATACATCACATAAGTATTATGTGCCGGTTCGAACCTCGGCTCGGACACTCGCGGTGTTGTGTCCGTGGTCAAGGCTCTTCACCTACCGCCTACTGGTGATGGCCCAAGGGGCCGATGGTGCGATATGGCAGCCTCGCCTCTGTCAGTCTGTCCCAGGGCATGCAATCCATTATTATTTAAACCAACTGTTGACTGTATATTTCTGTACATTTATGTATTGTGATTCATATTGCCACATTCATTGACCTTGTTTATAGGTGATTTCATTGTTTGATCACGTTAAAATGTTCCTAATTTAATGTCTAAACACACTTGGAAAAGGTAGAATCCCATGTAAAATTAGTGCAACAAACCCTATTTTCATTACTGAAACTAACTGTATTTTCATGAGAAAGTTATTTTCTGTTATTTTACGGTAGTATTTTGGCGCCCCAGCTGCCGGAATATTACCGTTTTTTTAGGATGTTTTTTTTCCTATTTATAGATTATTTCATTGTTTAATCACATTAACATGTTCCTAATTTAATGTTTAAAATCACTTGAAAAGGCAAGACCCATGTGATATTAGCGCAACAAACTGTATTGTCATTACTGAAACTAACTGTATTTTCATGAGAAAGTTATTTTCTGTTATGTTACGGTGGTATTTTGGCGCCCCAGCTGCCAGAATATTACCGTTTTTTTAAGATGTTTTTTTTAACAGTGCAATGCTCACCCTGTATGCCAGGGGTGGGCAACTCCAGGCCTCGAGGGCCGGTGTCCTGCAAGTTTTAGATCTCACTCTGGGTCAACACACCTGAATCAAATGATTAGTTCATTACCGGGCCTCTAAAGAACTACAAGACATGTTGTGGATGTAATTTAGCCATTTGAATCAGCTGTGTTGGATCAAGGACACAGCTAAAACCTGCAGGACACCGGCCCTCGAGGCCTGGAGTTGCCCACCCCTGCTGTATGCAGTTCCCTGCAATAGCAGCCTGAAATCTACGTTTGACTTTTATATAAGAAAAGAGATCTTTTAGCTGCTGTGCACCCTTACAAACCTGCACGAGAGGCAAGGGTGTGAAGACTGGAGGATTATATGAACTGAAATTCTGTATGTCACGTGTTACTCTGGAAGTTTTAACAAGCTATCTCCCCACTCCTTATTTTTATCTACTTCCAATTTATTTTAATCCCATTATTAAATCTCCATCTCTCAAACTCAGCTGTCTTCTCAGCTGAGTTTGAGAGATGGAGATCTTCACACGATAGACAATTGCCTTCAGATGACCCCAAAGATAAAAGTCTAAGGGGGTCAGATCGGGAGACCTTGGGGGCCATTCAACTGGCCCACGACGACCAATCCACTTTCCAGGAAACTGTTCATCTAGGAATGCTCGGACCTGGCACCCATAATGTGGTGGTGCACCATCTTGCTGGAAAAACTCAGGGAACGTGCCAGCTTCAGTGCATAAAAAGGGAAACACATCATCATAGCAATTTCAAATATCCAGTGGCCTTGAGGTTTCCATTGATATTTGAATGGACCCACTATCATTGTACCCCATATACCACACCAAACCATCACTTTTGTTGTTCCAACAGTCTTGGAGGGATCCATCCAATGTGGGTTAGTGTCAGACCAATAGCGGTGGTTTTGTTTGTTAACACCATTCACATAAAAGTTTGCCTCATCGCTGAACAAAATCTTCTGCGTGAACTGAGGGTCCTGTTCCAATTTTTGTTTTGCCCATTCTGCAAATTCTGTGCGCCGATCTGGGTCATCCTCGTTGAGATGCTGCAGTAGCTGGAGTTTGTAAGGGTGCCATTTGTGAGTAGCTAATATCCGCCCAAGGGATGTTCGACTAATGCCACTCTCTAGTGACATGCGGCGAGTCGCTGTGGGCTCTTGCTGAATGAAGCTAGGACAGCCACTGATGTTTCTTCATTAGTGACAGTTTTCTTGCGTCCACATTTTGGCAAATCCAACACTGAACCAGTTTCACCAAACTTAGCAAGCAGTTTGCTGACTGTAGCATGGGAGATGGGTGGTCTCGTAGGGTGTTTTGCATTGAAATCTGCTGCAATGACCCGGTTACTGTGTTCACCAGATATCAACACAATTTCGATCCGCTCCTCACGTGTTAACCTCTTCGACATGTCAATGGCTGTGAACAAAGAGAAACTTGTAAATAAGTCATGAAAGAATAAAGTTACGTTGAAACCAAGCACACCATTGTTGTTCTTGTGACATTACCAATAAGTTTGATGTGTCACATGGCCCTCTTCCTATTGAAAAAACAAAAGTTCTATCCAAGATGGCCGACTTCTAAATGGCCACCATGGTCACCACCCATCTTGAGGAGTTTGCCCCCTCACATATACTAATGTGCCACAAACAGGACTTTAATACCACCATCCATTCCCATGTTATTACGCTGTATCCATAGAAATGGCCCACCCATTATTCTATTCATGTATCAAGTGGCTTTCTGTTTATATTGTTGTTAGGCTCAAATGTGCAGTGTTATCTGAAGTTATAATATGTACCGATATATAACTACACATCCTGGTCATGTTTATAAAAATCTAAAATAGTCACCACAGCTTAACTGTAAACATCAGGCTATATCCAGGCATTGAGGACTGAAATTCTGTATGTCATGTGTTACTCTGGAAGTTTTAACAAGCTATCTCCCGACTCCTTATTTTTATCTACTTCCAATTTATTTTAGCCCCATTATTAAATCTCCATCTCTCAAACTCGGCTGTCTTCTCTCTTGCTCTCCCTCTAGTCCTCGCTGGCAATGAATTCTAATGACAAAACACAGGGGACCAACAGAATAATTAGTTTAATGTAGATTTGCATGCCCCCCTTCTTTGTTTCTGAGCATTTGTACACACACACAGATGTACACAAACTTGTGTTAACATCTGTACAGTATGCACACACAGACATGAATTGTCCCGTTAGTCATCTGGTGCCAACATTGAGTTGTTGAAGGAAAACTAACTGATGGCTGCTAGATCTTTTCTCCAATCTCTTGGATGTCTTGGGATACGATGCCTTTATTCCACCGGAAACAACTTCACTGTAGTGGGGGAGTTCTCTACAACCTACAAATGAAGAGTGATCCTGGGAGAGCTGGGACACATGCTGGTGACCTCAACAACTGCAAGACACCCTTGTTCCTGATTCTCAGCCACTTCTGCCATTGATCTCAAGATACAGTAGTCTGAACCAGAGTGTGACCCACGCCCCACCAACAAAATGAGAAGAAGGTGCAAAAGGCGCACCTCCAGGATTGGAACAGCAGCCCCTTTCTCCAGTTGTGGACAGTTTGCCTACAAAAACCACTCTACTGTGGTTAACACATCGTGCTGCTAATGTGGATGCACACAGAAGCACACACTGGAATATAAATTTTGATCATTTTAGTGGTCGTTTCAGTGGTTATTTGGTCATTAAATGGCCTTTCTGGCCACTAACACACCATGTGTGATTTTGTTTTTGAAAATAATAGAAAAGAAAAGAAAGTAAAAAAAAAATTAATTGTTACTGTTACTGGTACTGATCTGCAATGATGATTAAAAAAATATTAGGTTTCATCATTCATATGCTGAAAAAATGTGATCTTTATTGCTGTTTTCCCCCAAAACGTAGTAATAATACGTAATCTGAGTGATATTCAATCAATCAATCAATCAAGGCTTTATTCGCCACGTGCAGGTTGCCTTGCAGTGAAATAGGGCCTCTACTCATGCTGGGCTCCTGGGAGGACAGCATGAGAACAGGAAACAAAAAAATGGGTATAATTTCTGAATTTGAATTATATTTTGGTTTTTATGACTAGGACAATTGCTAATTTAAAAAATCAAGTCAATGAAAGAAAAATGTTTTAATATATATTAATTTTATAGCATTTTGTAAACATAGACAGGAGGTGGCCATTTTGGGCCACGAACAAGCTGAGAGGGAGTTTTTTTGTTTTTCTATCACTGCACAGAAAACAATGATGCACAAAAATCATTGATACTGTTAATTATTGCTATGCATCTAACCTCCACCATGCTTAGAAAATAAATCTGTTTATTTTCTAACCATGTATTATTTAGAAAATAAATAGGGATTTTATGCTTTTATCCCTATGTAAATCATTACAATTGATCCAACTGGTATTTAAAGGGTTAAAATTCTGAATTTGAATTAAATTTGAATTTGATTTACATGAACAGCACTGACGCCAATTTAAAAAATCAAGTCAATGAAAGTGGAATTTTTCTTTTGACATATATACATCTTATAGCATTTTGTAAACGTAAACAAGGGGAGGCCATTTTTGGCCAAGAACAAGCTGAGAGGGAGTTTTTATGTTTTTGCTCTCCCTGCACAAAAATAACAATGCATTATAATCAGTGTTGATGTGAATCAATTACATCTCCCAGACTCTACTATTAATAATACAAGAAATTCCAGTAGCAATGTAAATATACAAAATTGTGAGATTTGAGGTTGTCTTCCAGCCAGTGCAGTGGACAAACAAACTGGTGTTTAAAGGGTTAGAAATGTAAAAAGTAATAACTATTTTATATTTATGAAAAGAACTGAAGTTAGTTAAAAGCTTTATGCAGAAAAAATGGCAAAAAACACAAAAATAATAAAAATTTCAGACCCAATTTGTTGGTGGACACATTTGGCCATGAGCAAGCTGAAAGGGTCGTGATTTTGGACAAACCCAGAGGGTTAAGTTTCCACAATCAAACTCAGTCCAGATACCAGCCACAAAAGGCTCCAGTGAACATCTCACAAATGATAATTTGGCTAAAACCTTGACGAAAAGGTCCCTGTTGGGATTTAGCACTGAATAAATAAAATTGAATTGAATTGTAAAAAATAATATAAAGAAGCAGAAAATTAAAAGGATGTCACATACACACCACAATGATACATAATACATTTACAGAAAGACAAATGTGTATTTGTGCATTTACTCTCTTTGTATCCATGTATGAACACTTGAGGGTATTATTCATACCAAGTTAGGTTACAGGAAGTGTTGCACTGGCTGTTTTTAGTCCTGGATATTAAATATTTAAAGGGACCTATCATAGGGTTTAATTGAATCTGAGGCCCCTCCTTACAGGGTCGACAGGCTCCAATCACAGCTTATTAGGGGAAATGAGCCTGACAGTAATGGATGCTATCTGTTACTCCCCGGAGAGACATAGAAATAGAAACAGGGACACTCACACACACACACACACACACACATGCGCGCGCGCAGAGAACTAACGGGACAATTCATGTCTGTGTGTGCATACTGTACAGATGTTAACACAAGTTTGTCTGTGTGTGTGTACAAATGCTCAGAAACAAAGAAGGGGGGCATGCAAATCTACATTAAACTAATTATTCTGTTGGTCCCCTGTGTTTTGTCATTAGAATTCATTGCCAGCGAGGACTAGAGGGAGAGCAAGAGAGAAGACAGCCGAGTTTGAGAGATGGAGATTTAATAATGGGGCTAGATAAAATAAGGAGTCGGGAGATACAGTGGGGCAAAAAAGTATTTAGTCAGCCACCGATTGTGCAAGTTCCCCCACTTAAAATGATGACAGAGGTCAGTAATTTGCACCAGAGGTACACCTCAACTGTGAGAGACAGAATGTGAAAAAAAAAATCCATGAATCCACATGGTAGGATTTGTAAAGAATTTATTCGTAAATCAGGGTGGAAAATAAGTATTTGGTCAATAACAAAAATACAACTCAATACTTTGTAACATAACCTTTGTTGGCAATAACAGAGGTCAAACGTTTACTATAGGTCTTTACCAGGTTTGCACACACAGTAGCTGGTATTTTGGCCCATTCCTCCATGCAGATCTTCTCGAGAGCAGTGATGTTTTGGGGCTGTCGCCGAGCAACACGGACTTTCAACTCCCGCCACAGATTTTCTATGGGGTTGAGGTCTGGAGACTGGCTAGGCCACTCCAGGACTTTCAAATGCTTCTTACGGAGCCACTCCTTTGTTGCCCGGGCGGTGTGTTTTGGATCATTGTCATGGTGGAAGACCCAGCCTCGTTTCATCTTCAAAGTTCTCACTGATGGAAGGAGGTTTTGGCTCAAAATCTCACGATACATGGCCCCATTCATTCTGTCCTTAACACGGATCAGTCGTCCTGTCCCCTTGGCAGAAAAACAGCCCCATAGCATGATGTTTCCACCCCCATGCTTCACAGTAGGTATGGTGTTCTTGGGATGCAACTCAGTATTCTTCTTCCTCCAAACACGACGAGTTGAGTTTATACCAAAAAGTTCTACTTTGGTTTCATCTGACCACATGACATTCTCCCAATCCTCTGCTGTATCATCCATGTGCTCTCTGGCAAACTTCAGACGGGCCTGGACATGCACTGGCTTCAGCAGCGGAACACGTCTGGCACTGCGGGATTTGATTCCCTGCCGTTGTAGTGTGTTACTGATGGTGACCTTTGTTACTTTGGTCCCAGCTCTCTGCAGGTCATTCACCAGGTCCCCCCGTGTGGTTCTGGGATCTTTGCTCACCGTTCTCATGATCATTTTGACCCCACGGGATGAGATCTTGCGTGGAGCCCCAGATCGAGGGAGATTATCAGTGGTCTTGTATGTCTTCCATTTTCTGATGATTGCTCCCACAGTTGATTTTTTCACACCAAGCTGCTTGCCTATTGTAGATTCACTCTTCCCAGTCTGGTGCAGGTCTACAATACTTTTCCTGGTGTCCTTCGAAAGCTCTTTGGTCTTGGCCATGGCGGAGTTTGGAGTCTGACTGTTTGAGGCTGTGGACAGGTGTCTTTTATACAGATGATGAGTTCAAACAGGTGCCATTCATACAGGTAATGAGTGGGGGACAGAAAAGCTTCTTACAGAAGACGTTACAGGTCTGTGAGAGCCAGAGATTTTCCATGTTTGAGGTGACCAAATACTTATTTTCCACCCTAATTTACGTATAAATTCTTTACAAATCCTACCATGTGAATTCATGGATTTTTTTTTCACATTCTGTCTCTCACAGTTGAAGTGTACCTCTGGTGCAAATTACTGACCTCTGTCATCATTTTAAGTGGGGGAACTTGCACAATCGGTGGCTGACTAAATACTTTTTTGCCCCACTGTAGCTTGTTAAAACTTCCAGAGTAACACATGACATACAGAATTTCAGTCCTCAATGCCTGGATATAGCATGATGTTTACAGTTAAGCTGTGGTGACTATTTTAGATTTTTATAAACATGACCAGGATGTGTAGTTATATATCTGTACATATTATAACTTCAGATAACACTGCACATTTGAGCCTAACAACAATATAAACAGAAAGCCACTTGATACATGAATAGAATACATGGTGGGCTATTTATATGGATACACCGTAATAAAGTCCTGTTTGTGGCACATTAGTATATGTGAGGGGGCAAACTCCTCAAGATGGGCGGTGACCATGGTGGCCAGTTAGAAGTCGGCCATCTTGGATACAACTTTTGTTTTTTCAATAGGAAGAGGGCCATGTGACACATCAAACTTATTGGTAATGTCACAAGAACAACAATGGTGTACTTGGTTTCAACGTAACTTTATTCTTTCATGAGTTATTTACAAGTTTCTGACCACTCATAAAATGTGTTCAATGTGCTGCCCATTGTGTTGGATTGTCAATGCAACCCTCTTCTCCCACTCTGCACACACTGATAGCAACACCGCAGGAGAAATGCCAGCACAGGCATCCAGTATCCGTAGTTTCAGGTGCTGCACATCTCGTATCTTCACACCATAGACAATTGCCTTCAGATGACCCCAAAGATAAAAGTCTAAGGGGGTCAGATCGGGAGACCTTGGGGGCCATTCAACTGGCCCACGACGACCAATCCACTTTCCAGGAAACTGTTCTTCTATGAATGCTCGGACCTGGCACCCATTATGTGGTGGTGCACCATCTTGCTGGAAAAACTCAGGGAACGTGCCAGCTTCAGTGCATAAAGAGGGAAACACATCATCATGTAGCAATTTCAAATATCCAGTGGCCTTGAGGTTTCCATTGATGAAGAATGGACCCACTATCGTTGTGCCCCATATACCACACCAAACCACCACTTTTGTTGGTCCAACAGTCTTGGAGGGATCCATCCAATGTGGGTTAGTGTCAGGCCAATAGCGGTGGTTTTGTTTGTTAACTTCACCATTCACATAAAAGTTTGCCTCATCACTGAACAAAATCTTCTGTGTGAACTGAGGGTCCTGTTCCATCCATCCATCTTCATCCGCAGGGGAGCTTTTGCTTTCTTTATGTTTTTGCTGAACCTGCCTGTTCAATAAAACAGCTGGCATCAAACTCTGCTCTTCTCTTGTGATTTCTGGTTCTCTGAAATTAACGGAACTCTGAGAAAGGAAATCCATAATTTTTCAACCTAGAGATTTTTAGCAAAAAATGTGAGATGTGACACCACAACCTGCTATGTCACTGATCAGTGCTAAAGGGCACTGGGGTCTGTTGTCTCTCAGATACCTTGTGTGAATCTAAGCGATCCCAGCAGGATGTTTGACTATAGGCTGAAAAAAACTTGATTAAGCTCCAAGAAGCAAGAAAAGAAAGGGTATTGTCAGTATCAGTGCTTTCCACTTGTCTTTTATTTACTGAACATGATGTATGGTTGCTCACAGGCATGACTGACTTAGATACATAGTGGAAGCATTGTTAATGATATTTGTTACACTTGTGTATTTTTCATTAATGATGAAGTCCAATCCTGCTTAGTACAGTTCTCATACACTTCTCATGTAAAATAAGTTTACTTAGATATGCTTCCCTCAATCTCACACCTTCAATTTAGCACATGTTCATGGTCGTTTTAGATGCACAGACCTGAAGTAAAAGGGAACCTCTCAAACTAGTGTCATGAAGTCAATCCAGCAGAAGACTCATTCAGCCATGCTTGTTTGTGGCATGATCCTCTATTTTGCTTCACTGATTACATGCTGCATGTAATAAGTGTTTTCCTGAGTTACAGAATCCTAAAAGCAAAATAACTGTTCCAGGCTGCTGCATCTATTTGATGCAGAATTAGCATGTCTCTGAACACTGAATTCTCACTGTGAATGTGCTTGAAGGTGTGTTCACCTTTAAAAGAACAGTAAAGTCAGGGGTATATGTATAGTAGTCATGTATACCATAGCATCACATAAAGTATGAAAGTTAGGCAATTAAAAAAAATGTATCTCACATTGCCCTTTAATCCAGCTGTTCATCCAGCATTCTGTGCCAGGGGAGGTGACAGCATCTGACATTGTTACACACAGACTTACTAATTCTCACTACTAATTCTGGTAAGCTCCAATTGACACAACCAAGTGTTATTAGACTTTTTATATGTAGTTTTATGAAATCTACATTTATCGTAAACCAGAAGTTTCCGTGTTTCAGTGGTTTGTTTCAGTGTCCCCTGCTCTGGCTCCTGGAAGACAATTCACTATGTTCGCCAATGTTGTTCCTCACTAGGTGTGTCGCAAAGCGGGGAAAACTTTGAAATGTGAAAGGTTGGTACCAGGGTTAGGGTTACACTTCCTCCTCTCATGAGCCAGCTGGCCTTGTTTTCCAGCTGCTTAGGACAATCTGTTGGGGTTGCTAATGCTAACCTAGCAGTTGTTACCATTACATCCACTGGGGCCTGGAGAGCTACAGGATTTACAAGGGTGCATTGCAAGGCCTTTCATCTTCATTGAGTAACAAACAGTCTACATTTATTGCAAGTGCCATTATTACTAAAAGGAGGCTGAGGAATAGTTAAACAGACTTTGCAGAAGGTACAAATAAAGACGCTATACTGCAATACAAGCTAGTAATCACAGTAACCCGAGAGCAAGCAGAAAGTAAACATTTGAGTCCAGAGCTATAAACTAATATAATACTGACCAGTTGGTTATGAAAGTGGACAGAAACATTCAGGTCTCCAGCATGAAGCACCAGAAGAGTAACGTGCATCACGTATTCTGTGTTTGAATAATGAATTGTGCTATAAAATATACATTAGTAAAGGTATTTACAAATTCATTTTTAATACTTTTATTTATTTAGATGATAATAATAAATAAACGGAAAATGAAAAGAGCAATTATGAAACCCCTTTTTAAAATTTCAAATTCCAAGGTAACAGATTTTCAAAGCTCTTTTAAAACTGACAATTTGAATTTCATAAATAGTTAAACTGATTCAAAAATCAAAGATTTTTTTGACATTCAAAATAGTCAAAGGAGCTTGCAAAGAAAAGCGTCTGGACTTCTTTAAGTTACTTGAAGACGTTTCACCTCTCATCCGAGAAGCTTCTACAGTTCTAAGGTCAAATGGTGGAGAGTCCCAGATATATATATCTGGGACTCTCCACCATTTGACTGAGACTGAGAACCTTCACAGAGACATTCAAAATACAAATTCCACTCCTCAAATCCATTTCCTCACTACATTTCCCTTTCCTGTTAGATAATTAATTAGTTCTTACAGTATATTAGCAAATGTATTAGCTTTGGTATTAACTACGGGATTTGCTATAGGATTAGCTAACAGATTGGCTATTCTGTTTAGTATTTCCATGAGTCTTTTGGTCTGTGGAGAGAAAAATACAAATTAGCCATGCTGTTCAATGTAAGGACCTCTGCAGCGAAATAAAGAGTTGAACCTCTGAGTGTACTTAAACTATAAGGACCAGCATTTATATGCAGTGTATTAGAGCAATGGCTTCAACCTGCAGCCTATAAAATCATGATTAAAATGCTGTCTGTAAACAAAGTCCTGTGTTTTGATGCAAATCATATAATAATCTCAAGTACAGTCCAAGGCAAGGTCAAATGAAATTAAATATATATGCAATCTAAAGTAAGGCATAAAAAAATGTATGTTTCCTCTGTCTTCTTGGAGGCTTTAATAGAGTTGAGATTTTATCTCCTGGATGAGGTGTGTGTCCATGTTTATGACTTTTTGTTCATGTACATTTTTATTGGCTTGTGAAAAAGGTATTGCTTCTATGTAAAATTGGACAGCTGCTGTCAGCTACAAAGTTTGCTGTGATCAGGTGCTTTCATGGAGGACTCTCAAAATCAGAATACTTTAATAATCCCTAAGGAAATTACAGTTGCTCCAAGACAATAACAGTAACAGACTAAACTAATTAAATAATACAGTACATTACAAAGTTTACAAATATAAGAAATAGCACTGTTGCCTCACAGCAAGAAGGTCCTGAGTTCAATTCCACCATCAGGCCAGGGTCTTTCTGTGTGGAGTTTGCATGTTCTCCCCGTGTTTACTCCGGCTTCCTCCCACAGTCCAAAGACATACACTTTGTTGGGATAGGTTAATTAAAAAATCTAAATTGCCCATAGGTGTTAATGCGGGAGTGAATGTGAGTGATAATGGTTGTCTGTCCCTGTGTGTTAGCCCTGTGACAGACTGGCGGCCTGTCCAGGGTGTACCCCGCCTCTTGCCCTATGACTGCTGGGATAGGCTCCAGCACCCCCTGTGACCCTGAAAAGGATAAGCGGAAGCGAATGGATGGATGGCTGGACTAATATATGGCACTGATCCATGATGGCGCCGGTGTGTCACTCCCAAGCTTGTTTCTCTTTCTAACGTTTCTGACCTGTGTCATTCATGAAACAAAGTCTCTGCTGAGCTTTGATAGCCAGACACTACTGGACCTCCAACCTCTGGTCCATAACTTTGTGTTGTTTGGTGCTGGAGGGCAGCAACCCTTGGCCCCAATTGCATCGGAAATCCCAGGTTACCCATAATGGGTTCTCACGCTACCTTCCGTCATCGGTGCCGTGGTAAACAAAGCAGTACGCTGAGGAAGCCGAAGTTTTCAATAAGGATTTTTTCTGCTGTTCTCCGACCAGCACATGGATTGTTCCCAAGATTGTGTATGTCTCTGTTTCTTGGATCCTGTTGATGTCTGCTTGATGCCCATGGTTGGCTTTGATAATGCTCTTTGGCCTCTGCCGAGGAGCATCTGCGACCCCCAACCTACTGCCCCAGCATGCAACAGCATAGAGGATGGCACTGGCCACAACAGACTCGCAATAAATACTGAGCATCGTCTGACAGATGTTAAAAGATCTCAGCCATCTCAGGAAATAAGAGACGACTCTGGCCCTTCCTGTAGACATCCTCTAGTTAGCTTTTTCCCAGTAAAGGTTTTAATCATGATTACAGAATAAGGTGGTAGTGTTTTGGACACTAGAAACATGCTTTTTCACATGACCTGAGCTCACGATCTCGGTAATAGCTTAGAGCTAAAGTCTGTGTGTGTCAGCAGGCTCCATGTTAAACCTTGCCAGTGTCATCGTCACTGCTGCTGTTGTGTTATCAGTCTTTTTGTTGAAAACCTGGATTCTGTGTGGGCTTTAATGTCTTCAGACATTTAATTCATACACTGCTCCTAAATACTTTCTATTGTAGGGCTGCTTTTAGTCACAAATGTGGGTGAGGCACTCGTGTTTACACGGGGACAGCGGCGCGCAACAGGGCTATGCATTAAACGAAGAATCAACATATAAGACATGGTTAATTTATTCGCAATGTTATTTTATTTTTATTTTAAGTGTTACTTTTTTGTTCAGTACTGGGTTTTCCCATGTACTGTTTGGGTTTCCACGGTGGTGGAAACCCAAACAAAATGCGCATTAAGAGGCTCTAATGTCTGTGTCTCACTCTTGCGGCCCATGTCACCTCTATTTGCTGCCCGCAAAATGACGTGAAGAATTTTTTTTTTTAATTATTCACAAAACTATTATTCACAAAACTGATTTAATATGAAGGCAATAGCAGAGTGTTACAGGCATCGCCCTAAAGAATGCAGCCTGATGGGCAGTGTAGTCCGTGCTGCAGGGAGAATGGACTGTCATACCCGTTATGTGTCTGCAAGCGAGGGAGGGAGAAAAAGGAAAAGTACGAGCTGTCACCGAGCAGAAACGGGAGCTGGAAGCATGTAAATATAATAATAACCACTGCAGCCTGACGAGCCCAGTTGTAAGTAAGCTATTAAGACTCGACTGTACACTGTGTTCATGTATTCCTCTGAAACAATACAGGGAGTGCAGAATTATTAGGCAAATGAGTATTTTGTCCACATCATCCTCTTCATGCATGTTGTCTTACTCCAAGCTGTATAGGCTCGAAAGCCTACTACCAATTAAGCATATTAGGTGATGTGCATCTCTGTAATGAGAAGGGGTGTGGTCTAATGACATCAACACCCTATATCAGGTGTGCATAATTATTAGGCAACGTCCTTTCCTTTGGCAAAATGGGTCAAAAGAAGGACTTGACAGGCTCAGAAAAGTCAAAAATAGTGAGATATCTTGCAGAGGGATGCAGCAGTCTCAAAATTGCAAAGCTTCTGAAGCGTGATCATCGAACAATCAAGCGTTTCATGCTCTTTTTAGAGATCCGGCTCTTTCGGTTCGGCTCACTAAAAAGAGCCGGCTCTTTCGGCTCCGACCGGCTCTTCGGGTTGTTTTATTGCTTTAATTAATTTATTATTAACAATAATATAAAATTATGCACAAAAGGAATTACTAATGTAAAAAAAAGTGGTTTTATTTATATTTTATATATAAATATATACGGTGGCCCCTAGAGACAAACCACGTACAAACTACAAAACACATTTCTAGCATGAACTGAACTTCCAAAGCAGAGCTACTAGATCACTTAAATTACACAATTGAAAGCATGTGTGTATTGTTTGTGTATTTATACACAGGCACTCGTATATAGTCAAATAATTTAAAAAAAAGTTCATTTACCTGTTACTACCACACACCAAATCCGGTCGTTGGTACTTGCTGGCTTGTGTAGCCACTAGCTAACAAAAGCTCAACACTGCGCCCAGCATCCTGGAGCACTTCTGTTGTGTTTGTACGTGTTTTGAGTTTTTATGTGCTTCTGAGTTTTTACGTGTTTTGTAGTTTTTTTTTTTACGTGTTTTGGAGTTTTTACGTGCTTTGTCTCTAGGGGCCACCGTAAATATACTTTTATTTATTCACTCCACATAAAATGTAATAAATAAATCATATAATACAAAAATCAACTATTCACATTTCAACTTTTAACTATTTAAATTTTCAGCTTTTTCTTTTTAAACAAATTTAAAATGAAACAACACAAAACACTGCAAACCACAACACAATTAAATATAAATTAAAATATGAAAACAAAAAGAAGATGCATATTCTCTGTCATATGGGCCTGCATGAATAAACTTTCTGAGTCCTTTATCATCTGCAACTGAAAATAGTTGTGGATGATTACTATACCTTTCTAATGTGACGTTGTTGTCCCTGGCTCTCTCTCTCTCTCCCCCCCCCCGCTCTATTCCTGTGCTACTCAGTGTAACTACCGCCCCTCCCCCCTCTGCTCAGCGTAAAGCACAAGGCTCGCGTGCTGAGTGAAGCAGGAAAAAAAGTGCGAGAGAGAGGGTGAGAGAAAGAAAAAAAGACTGGTTTTTCTAAGGTTTTATGGACTGATGAAATGAGAGTGAGTCTTGATGGGCCAGATGGATGGGCCCGTGGCTGGATTGGTAAAGGGCAGAGAGCTCCAGTCCGACTCAGATGCCAGCAAGGTGGGGGTGGAGTACTGGTTTGGGCTGGTATCATCAAAGATGAGCTTGTGGGGCCTTTTCGGGTTGAGGATGGAGTCAAGCTCAACTCCCAGTCCTACTGCCAGTTTCTGGAAGACACCTTCTTCAAGCAGTGGTACAGGAAGAAGTCTGCATCCTTCAAGAAAAACATGATTTTCATGCAGGACAATGCTCCATCACACGCGTCCAAGTACTCCACAGCGTGGCTGGCAAGAAAGGGTATAAAAGAAGAAAAACTAATGACATGGCCTCCTTGTTCACCTGATCTGAACCCCATTGAGAACCTGTGGTCCATCATCAAATGTGAGATTTACAAGGAGGGAAAACAGTACACCTCTCTGAACAGTGTGTGGGAGGCTGTGGTTGCTGCTGCACGCAATGTTGATGGTGAACAGATCAAAACACTGACAGGATCCATGGATGGCAGGCTTTTGAGTGTCCTTGCAAAGAAAGGTGGCTATATTGGTCGCTGATTTGTTTTTGTTTTGTTTTTGAATGTCAGAAATGTATATTTGTGAATGTGGAGATGTTATATTGGTTTCACTGGTAAAAATAAATAATTGAAATGGGTATATATTTGTTTTTTGTTAAGTTGCCTAATAATTATGCACAGTAATAGTCACCTGCACACACAGATATCCCCCTAAAATAGCTAAAACTAAAAACAAACTAAAAACTACTTCCAAAAACATTCAGCTTTGATATTAATGAGTTTTTTGGGTTCATTGAGAACATGGTTGTTGTTCAATAATAACATTATTCCTCAAAAATACAACTTGCCTAATAATTCTGCACTCCCTGTAAGTTCGGTTGGAGCAGCCTTTCAACGCCTCTCTCTGTCTCTCGCTAGCAAAGTTGACCCAGACAACAAAGTAAAGCTAGTTTTCAGCTACGAGCCCGACACGAACCCGACGTATTAGCCAGAGGTCCCTTTAAAAGAGCAGAAGGTGGGAACTTTCACCATTGCCATGTCATAAAAAAATCAAATGATCAAGTTTGACCTTTGAAGAGTGTGGATCGATGGTTGTTTACATCATTCAGCACAAGCAGAACCGCATTACAAAATCAGAAGCACATCTCTGTATAGTGATGGTTCTTATGATTTAAACAGACAAATGTTCAGCATTCAAACTACAGGTGAACAATAGTCAAAGTCGGATGTTTCCCCAGTAAAGTCGATATCAGCTAGCACAGTCAATTACACACTGCATGTCAACAAACCGTGAATACCATATTAGTATTTATGAAGGGTATGTTTTGACTGACCTTCAAAATTACAGTGGTCCCTCGCTATAACGCGGTTCACCATTGTCAATCTCCTCCGTGCCGTCCGTCCAGTACAGTACAGAATTGCTACATCGATCGCTAGCAGTGTGACTCTGAAGAAGATAACCATCACACACAAAGTTGGACTTCTGATTCATTGATTCATTAATGATTCATTGATATTGAATTTTCTGGCAGCTGTTCTACTCCCGTGTTCTGGACCTGAAAACAGGGTTTGATCTTTGGTTTCATTCTATAATACAGGACTTAACTTTCTGTTAAGGTTTGAACTTTGAGAGTGTTTAAACAAGAGAGAAAAGTATAACGTGTGTAGTGAGGGGTTTTACAGCCTTAAAACATCTGTAATTGTAAAAAATAAAGCTGGCTACTTTGTGGATTTCACCTATCACAGGTTATTTTTAGAACATAACACCCGCGATAAATGAGGGACCACTGTATACAAATGCTGAGAAATATAAAATTTCTCTCTTTTGCTCTGAGGCACGGGGGAAAAAATATCGCAAAAGTCGATGAACATCATCTACAGATATATTCGGTAAATGCCCAAGACATCTTGAATATGTAAATTGCCGCTTGATTCATCCATTTAATTGACTTGTTTTGGGAAAACCCGACCTTAAAAAAGGAGCAAATATCACACCAGAAACGAAGCGCTATACGGGAGTTCCCCCACCCACATGCAAGGTGCACATAGTCTTTATCATACAGTTACATTGTAACCTTGGTTTTCTGAGTGAGAGTGGCGACGGCATGTCACCCAAAATGAGGCTAAGGAGCAGCCAGTAGCTGTAGCTTGCTCCTTCATGAGCGAGGCTAGGTGCAAGGAACAGGGGCGGAGCGTGGGGGTGGCTTACTGGGCTTAAGCCCAGGTTGTTTTGTCAGAAGCCCGGGGTCTTTTGGAGTGTAATTTTTTCATAGTTAGATGCCTGGCTGACAACTGTATAAAACAAAAAGTACACACAATATTCGAAGCACATAGTGCACACTGTGGGAATTTACGACTGTGCGTGAATCCCCCCTGATATTGGTATGATCCGAGCTCAGGCACTAAGCGACTGAGCGAGAGGGCGGGGCAGCTGCTGCCTGTGAGTGCACTGTTGGAGAAACGGAGCCAGCCATACTAAGGAGAGCTAAAGTTTGACCAGGTACCAAAGCAAATCATTCGTACTGTACAAATAATTTAAATATGACGGTGAATCAGAGGCGGAGCCAGACATTTGAA
The DNA here is from genome assembly GCF_900408965.1 of Simochromis diagramma. Lineage (NCBI taxonomy): Eukaryota > Metazoa > Chordata > Actinopteri > Cichliformes > Cichlidae > Simochromis > Simochromis diagramma. The sequence continues at coordinate 1,793,279 of NW_024387398.1, forward strand.
ACACCCAGGGCTTAGCCCACCCAGGGCTTAGCCCAAAAGGGTAGTATGCATGTGGGATTTTTTTTTTTTTTTTTTGGGGGGGGGGGGGGTTAGAAATGACTGAAAGATTAATAGGCTCTGTTTTGAGTTTTGTTCAAAAAAGAATGACTTCATATAGGGAAAAATATATATCACATATACAGGACACCTTAAACTAGTTTTTTAATTAAGCAGCAAGGCAGAACAAGATCAGGGCTGCATCAAGACACGAGGACTAAACCCCAATTCAACCAGACCCAGAACTGATCCGGAATTAAAACAGGACTACAACAGTTCAAAATCAGGACTACTTGGGATTTAACCAAGACAGAACCACAATCAGAACTAGATGATAGCAGCACTAAAAATCATCATAGACCTGCACTACACTTATTTTTTAATTCTACCAAAGTCCACTATTTAGATTGAGAAAAGTTTATATAATTATTTATCCTTGTTGTGCAAACAAGCCTGCATAACTTAATAAATATAGAATTTGAAAAATAACAAACCTAAAAAGAAACACTAGGTACGAGATACATGAGGACCTATGATACGGTGATACTTTTGGTAAACAACCATTTGACTAACATGTGTGTCTCACCTGCTCTTGTTCATCTCTGTTCTGTCCTCATTCTCCATCTCTCTCTCTGTTCCTCTCTCTCCCTCTGTTCCTCTCTCTCCCTCTTTGTGCTGACAATCATCAAATATACAGTTGAAACCACATATTTATGTACTCTTCAGATAAAAACACAAACACTTTTTTAATTGTAACATCAAATCAGACTAAATATTTATTTTTTTTAGATTGATAAATATAAAAACACATTTGTTAACTTTAAGAGTAAAGAGAGAAACTGTCTGTATTTCTTAATTGTAAATGGCACCAAATTGTATTCAAAATTGAGCCACACTTATGGAGCTCCACAGTTGTCTTCCTGGTGTTTTGGTTGACATCTCTTGATGTTCCCATGTCACAGAAACAGGCTCTGTGTTTTGCCTTATATGCATCCACAGGTGTGCCACCAGTTTACTCACATGGACTCTACGAACCAATCAGAAGCTTCTTCAGCTCAGAATGGAATCCTCTGGAGTTTTCTTATTAATTAACAATAAACTTAGTGTACATGTACTCCTAAATTTGATGAAAGTGATAAAAAATAGACAGATCTCTCTCTCTTTATTCTGACATTTAACTAATTCAAAAGATATTTCAATATTTATCTAAAACAAAAGTTTACTCTAAATTGATGTTGTACAGTAAAAATGTTTTATGTTTTCTACCTAAAGTGTATGTAAATATCTGGTTACAAATGTGAATATCCTGCTGTGTACTGAAATCCCACTTGTTTTGCATAGAAATATACTGAACAACATACAAAGCATAATATATAAAATAACATTTACCTGAGTTTTTTCTTTGAAAGAATGTCCATTCTTATATTTCAGTACATAACTGAAACCGATTTAGTCGGGGAGGGTAACAACTGAAAATATGAAATAAACACAGGTAAGCTAAGACTCTCTAAAAAAATAGCATTTGTTCGGCTTTTCATTTCGCCATTTGTTGATTCACTTGAAGAGCAAGTAACGTAATATGGGTCAAGTGATCAGTTTGATATCAATCTTTCGTGATTCACCGTCATATTTACATTATTTGTACAGTACGAATGATTTGCTTTGGTACCTGGTCAAACTTAAGCTCTCCTTAGTATGGCTGGCTCCGTTTCTCCAACAGCGCACTCACAGGCAGCAGCTGCCCCGCCCCCTCGCTCAGTCGCTTAGTGCCTGGGCTCGGATCATACCAATATCAGGGGGGATTCACGCACAGTCGTAAATTCCCACAGTGTGCACTATGTGCTTCGAATATTGCTTGCACTTTTTGTTTTATACAGTTGTCAGCCAGGCATCTAACTATGAAAAAATTACACTCCAAAATACCCCGGGCTTCTGACAAAACAACCCGGGCTTAAGCCCAGTAAGCCACCCCCACGCTCCGCCCCTGTGGTGAATCACGAAAGATTGATATCAAACTGATCACTTGACCAATATTACGTTACTTGCTCTTCAAGTGAATCAACAAATGGCGAAATGAAAAGCCGAATAACAACAATGCTGTTTCTTTAGAGAGTCTTAGCTTACATGTGTTTATTTCATATTTTCAGTTGTTTCCCTCCACAGCTAAATAAATCGGTTTCAGTAATGCACTGATATACAAGAATGGACATAAGGGGCTTCTTTCAAAGAAAAAACTCTGGTAGATGTTATTTTATATATTATGCTTTGTATGTTGTTCAGTATATTTCTATGCAAAACAAGAAGAATTTCAATACACAGCAGTATATTCACAGTTGAAACCAGATATTTACATACACTTTATGGAAAACACAAGAACATTTTTTTACTGTACAACACCAATTTAGAGTAAACTTGTTTTGTTTTGGATAAATAAATATTGAAATATCTTTTGAATTAGTTAAATGTCAGAATAAAGAGAGACAGAGCTGTTTATTTTTTATCACTTTCATCAAATTTAGGAGTACATATACACTAAGATTATTGTTAATTAATAAGAAACTCCAGGCGATTCCATTCTGAGCTGAAGAGGCTTCTGATTGGTTCGTAGAGTCCATGTGAGTAAATTGGTGGCACACCTGTGGATGCATGTAAGGCAAAACACAGAGCCTGTTTCTGTGACATGGGAACATCAAGAGATGTCAACCAAAACACCTGGAAAAGAACTGTGGAGCTCCATAAGTGTGGCTCAATTTTGAATACAATTTGGTGCCATTTGCAATTAAGAAATACAGACAGTTTCTCTCTTTACTCTTAAAGTTAACAAATGTGTTTTTATATTTATCAATCTAAAAAAAATAAACATTTAGTCTGATTTGATGTTACAATTAAAAAAGTGTTTGTGTTTTGATCTGAAGAGTACATAAATATGTGGTTTCAACTGTATATTTGATGATTGTCAGCACAAAGAGGGAGAGAGAGGAACAGAGAGAGAGAGGGAGAATGAGGACAGAACAGAGCTGGAACAAGAGCAGGTGAGACACACATGTTAGTCAAATGGTTGTTTACCAGAAGTATCACCGTATCATAGGTACTCATGTATCTTGTACCTAGTGTTTCTTTTTAGGTTTGTTACTTTTCAAATTCTATATTTATTAAGTTTTGCAGGCTTGTTTGCACAACAAGGATAAATAATTATATAAACTTTTCTCAATCTAAATAGTGGACTTTGGTAGAATTAAAAAACAAGTGTAGTGCAGGTCTATGATGATTTTTAGTGCTGCTATCATCTAGTTCTGATTCTGGTTCTGTCTTGGTTAAATCCCAAGTAGTCCTGATTTTGAACTGTTGTAGTCCTGTTTTAATTCCGGATCAGTTCTGGGTCTGGTTGAATTGGGGTTTAGTCCTCGTGTCTTGATGCAGCCCTGATCTTGTTCTGCCTTGCTGCTTAATTAAAAAACTAGTTTAAGGTGTCCTGTATATGTGATATATATTTTTCCCTATATGAAGTCATTCTTTTTTGAACAAAACTCAAAACAGAGCCTATTAATCTTTCAGTCATTTCTAACCCCCCCCCCCCAAAAAAAAAAAAATTCCACATGCATACTACCCTTTAGGGCTAAGCCCCGGATGTTTCAAATGTCTGGCTCCGCCTCTGGCAAGGAAGCAGCCAGAAGCTCCACTGGGTCCCCAGAGCTCGCCTGAAACTGACAAGCCAGTTGTTGCAAGTGGAGCAACAAAATGGCCGTCGAGTTGGATAGACAAGACTGAGTGGCCCTGGCTCTGTGCAGCTTGGCCAACAGATAGTCCATCACCCTCAGGTCCTTGTTAAGACATGCAGCCCTCTCCAGGAAGGAGCCCGAGGTGCGACCAGTGGTGCAGATCCACTACGTGGAGTGGGCCACGGGCAATCTGCTCCTGGCCATAATAATAATAATAATAAACTTTATTTATAAAGCACACTTAAAAACCAAGGGTATGCCAAGGTGCTTAACAAGTAAGATAGAGTATAGGAGGAGGATAATAGAAATAGGACCAAAGCAAGTACTAAATATGCAAGCAGATAACTGTCACTAATACATAGGAAAGCAACAGGTACAGAGCAAACAAGAATTTAAATGACCATAAAAGTGCATGATATAAAATCATAAAAGAAATATTAACTAGAGGGAAAGGCAAGATTGAATAAGTGGGTTTTTAATCGTGATTTGAACAGTGCAATGGAATCAGATGCGCGGAGGTCGAGAGGAAGGGTATTCCACAGTACCGGGGCAGCCAGAGCAAACGCACAGTCACCCCGGGACTTCAGTCGAGATCTGGGTTGGGTCAGAAGTAGTTGAGTGGCAGATCTGAGTGTTCTAGCAGGAGTATGTGGTTTGAGAAGCCATGCATGGCAGCAAACTGTATGCAGGCAGGGGACCATCGATGCAGAGCACCATTGGCCTCAAACTCCCTGCATACAGGTCCTGAAAATCTGGAAGCAGTGGCTGCGGCAGAGTGACATCATTAAACGTTGAGGTTGCTGTGGCAGGGACCTCGGGGAGGGCCAGCTCCAGTACTCCAGGAAACACTGTGGGAAGGGCCTAGCAAATCAGCAGGCAGGGGAGGAAAGCCCGTCCACGGGCCTGCATGCTCTGCCTTCACTTCAGTGGAAAACACTGACTCTCAGGTAAGCTAACACAGTGTGTTAGGTCTTTGTTTCTTTTTTACTGGTGTGTGAAGCGCTTAGAAAGTTAGGCAACTTAACTGCTGAGCGAATGAGTGGGGCCCCACTGGCTGCGTAAACCTGCGAACCACAGGCAATATGCCAGACAAGAACCCAGTTAAGTAGGATGGAGAACTCTCACTCACCACAGCGAGGTCCGACTGGCATGTAAGCCGGCAGACACGGGCAATACACCAGGGGAACACAGCCTACAGGAGCCACTCGAGCACAGCAGCTTTGATTGCCTTAGTTTTTAAAGGGATAGGGGCTCGGGGATAGGCAGCGTCCAGGGAGGCTGCCGAGACAGGCTCCCACGAGCGGACACCACTGCCACACACACACGTAGGTACCACCAGTCAACCACAAACACAAACCAGTGGAGATCAAACAATCACTGGTTTCACATTTGCACGGTAGTTTTATGCGTAAGCTATGGGGTGTGGCCGGGCTAGCTGAGCGTCTTAAAGAAGTATCCACACACCACTACCTGTGGGGTGGGGGGTGTAACTGTCCCTGAGACAGTTAAAATAAAGTTGGTTATTTTGTGTTTCTGTGATAGATTCATGCTTAATTTAGTTCATTTATTTATAAGAGTAAGATGATAAAAGTGTAACATTAATTAAAAAACATGTCTAAAATATGTGATTACAAAATATGGGTTTGTTAAATATGTAAAGTGCTGTAAAGTTTGTATGAGGTAAAGTTTGTAATTGTCACATGACCAGAGTTTGGTTGAGAGCACAATCACGGCATTGTGGAGCTAGCATGGATACGTGGCTACAGATGCATCTACAGCCTCAGCGTTAATGTTATTCTGCATGTGGTCCAAGAGGCGCACACGGTATGGTTTCATGTATATTGTTTGTATAATGTTGCATACGTGTTCTACAGTGGTAATGAGAGGACATTTTTGTGATATCCATTATTGTGCATTTTCTCTGTTCTGCTTGCACAAGACTGTTTATGGACACTGATATGAGAGACTGATAAGCTCAAAACATTTATGTTGTAAACTTTGTGTTTCTTCAGTTTTCACGGTGTCTGAAGACAATAAGAGTGAGAGAGAGAGAGAGAGAAATAAATTTCCGAAGACATCAGTATGATGCGTGGCCATTCTTTGTTGGACCCCTGTAGTTACAGTGAAAACGTACCGCCAACGTGGCTGGAAGTTCGACGTTAGAAGCAATGCATGTTCCAGAATAAGAAAAGAAGAAACGTTCTTGACAGCGCAGTGTGTGTGGTTCGAGAACACAGCGGAAAAGAGGCTTGCAAACTTGAAAAGAGGAAACACCATTATTGGCGCCTTGGACGGCAACGACCACGACTTCACCAATAGAGGGCGACATTGACCATCATAAACTACAGCTCTGCAAATCTCTGCCGCTGCACACAGCAAGAACTGTAAAATCCCTGGCGGTCTTCAAGGAAAAGATAACGGCTCTTCAGTCAGCGCCAGGTTGGGCTGTGATATATCCACAACTTCATGGAGAGGTTTGGAGTTTGGAGAGGTCTATTAAAATAATAATTTATTTTGTATAAGAAAGGTACTGAGTTAAAGGTAACCAACCTGTCATTATAGCCAAAGTGTTCCCTTTTATTTTTACAAGTGGTGTTGTTTAAAATGTTCTAATAATGTTTAAGAGTTCAACTTAAAAGAAGAATAACAAGGGGTGTAGTTAAGCAAATTGTTGCAAGAATCAGATTGTACTGAGAATTGTATATTTGCCAGGATCGCATGTACATATAGCAACAACTTGTTTATGCAGCAGGTTTGCTGAAACATGTACAATGTCAGTAAACACAGAAAAATCACATATTGAAGAATGCAGAGAACAAATTGATTCCCTTAAGGAAGAGCTAAGTAGATTGAATGAACAATTGAAATTACAGACTGATGATGTCGAAAGAGAGAAATTGGATTTACTCATAGGTGATATTCATGCTAAAATAGAAATCAAGCAGATAATGTTGAAGAAGCCTGCCTCTAATACTTCAAGACTAGAGCCCAGGAAATCCTCAAGGGAGCGAAAGTTAACGCCCAAAATGCTAGAACTTAAGCAACAAGAGTTTTCTCAGAAGGAGAGTAAATTTATCAAACTATATGAAAGCTGGAAAGAAGAAGTTAAAGCTACACGTTCCAAACTTAAAGATGAGTGCTCTGACCAGGAATTAGCTGACATGATGGATACTGTCGAAGGGCTAGAGTCACAAGTGAAAAATACATACGAAGATATGAGATCGCAGTTAGCCCCTTCTACTGAGACTAGAAGAAAAATTGATTCCTGCACAGCAGTAACAGCGGACTTGATGAGAATACTTAAAGTACGTATGAGTGAAGTGGGGCAAGAAGAGTTTGATGCTAAGGCAGAAAATGCGAGACTTCACATGGTGCTAGACAGAGAATATGCTCAGTCAATATTTGGGACTACAATCTCCCGACCTTCTGTACGTAGCTGCCGCTCGAGCTGTTTATCGGAGCAGCAAAGCATCAATGTAAAAAAGGCAGAGTGTGCTGCACAGCTTGCCGCGAAGCAGGCCGAGATAGAGATGGAGGAGGCTATTGCTACACAAAGGCAAGAGCTTAAAAGACTAGAAAATCAGCGAGATCTTCAGGTAATAACTGCAAAGCTAAAGGCTTATTCTCAAGCAGATTCAAGTGAAGCCTGTGGAGAAGACAAAAGCGCACACAGTGCGGTAGTCAGTTGTCCTCCATTAGCTCCTGAAGAAATCATACCAGAGCAAACCTACAAGAATAATAACAATGAACAACCAAACAATAATAACAATGAGTCATTGTTAATGCAAGCCTTGCATGACACAATGGTCCTCACCAGACTTCCTGCACCTGAGCCCCCAGTCTTCTCAGGGGACCCACTTAAGTTCTTAGAGTGGAGCACTAGTTTCAAAGTTTTGATAGAGCGGCGATGCACAAATCCAGCTGACAGGTTGTTCTACCTACGCAAATACATCAGTGGAGAAGCACGGTCTGTATTGGAGGGAAGCTTTTACAGAAAGGATGACGAAGCATATGACCAAGCTTGGGAAGCTTTGAATGCTCGGTATGGCCACCCCTTTATAATTCAGCGTGCATTTAGGGAAAAACTGAACAACTGGCCAAAGATTGGTTCAAGAGAGTCGCTTAAACTGAGACAATTCAGTGATTTTCTGACAGCCTGCAGCAATGCTATGCCATACATCAAAGAACTGCAGGTGTTAAATGACTGTGAAGAGAATCAAAAATTGCTCCAAAAACTTCCTGACTGGGTGACTTCTCGTTGGAATCGTCGTGTCACAGTGCAGTTACGGCAAAAAGAAGAATATCCAAGCTTCAAACAATTTGCTGATTTTGTTGCACAAGAAGCGGAAGTTGCATGCAATCCTGTAACATCATTTCATGTCTTGAAACACACTGAAGAAAGGTCAGCTAGAGACATAAAGCATCCAAAGGCTAATGCATACATCACAAATGTGAAAGCATCAGAGAGAACAACCACAGGATACAGCGGAGTGGAGAACAATTCAAATGAGCCTGATATAGAAAGAAAAGCAAATGCTTTGCCATCAAACTCAGTCACATGTATTTGCTGTGGAGAAAACCATTCTATCCACAAATGCCAGACCTTTGCTAAAATGTCCGTGGAGAACAAGAGAAAGTTCATACTTGACAATAACCTGTGCTTTGGTTGTCTCAGAAGAGGACACAATTCAAAAGACTGTAAGCGCAAGTCGACTTGTGGGGTTTGTAAAAAACATCATCCAACAGCTCTTCACGAAGACCGTCCAAAGACTCCAGTGAACACATCATCACATAGAATGCAGGCAGAAGAAAACATATCTGCACTTTCTTGTTGCATGGACAGAGGAGATGGTGGGAGCACATCCATGATCGTGCCTGTGTGGGTTTCTTCAACCACCACTCCAGAGAGAGAGACCTTAGTGTATGCTCTATTAGATACACAGAGTAGCAACACTTTTGTAGATCAAGGGGTATGTGAGGAGATGGGGATGAGTTTAGAGCCAGTGAAGTTAAAGCTAACCACTATGATGGGAAGAGATTCCATTGTTCAGAGCGAAAGAGTTAGTGGGCTCAGAGTTAGAGGGTTTTCCTCCAAAAGCTTTATCAACTTGCCACTTGCCTATACCAGAGACTTCATCCCACTTGAACGTTCACACATTCCCACCTCTGAAACTGCCAAAAGATGGGAACATCTAATCAGAATAGCACAGGAGATGCCTGAGTTAATGGATTGCAAGGTCGGGCTGTTAATAGGCTACGACTGTCCTAGAGCACTGGCACCACGGCAAGTAATCGCGGGAGGTGACGAAGAGCCATATGCAATCAAGACAGACTTGGGCTGGAGCATTGTTGGCAGTTCACAAAAAATGGCAACATCAGCAGAAGTGACAGGCCTGTGCAATCGCTTATCTGTTAAGGAACTTCCACCCTTGACACCAGCCACCACCATCAGAGTGCTTGAGTCAGACTTCAAAGACACAGCTCCTGGAGAAAAGAGCATATCACAAGATGACATACAGTTCATGCAACTGCTAAATGAGAAAATACACCAGAATGCTGATGGGCACCTAGAGATGCCACTTCCCTTTAAGGCACGTCCTCAGCTGCCAGAAAATAAGCGTCTGGCTCTGGTGCGACTTAAGCACCTGAAAGGGAAGTTTGAGAAAAATCCCAAATTTAAGGACGATTATGTAAGGTTCATGGACAATGTCTTCAAGGAAGGTGATGCTGAAAGAGCTGAAGATGATCCCAGAGAAGGAAATATGTGGTATATTCCACATCAAGGCGTCTATCACCCGAGAAAACCGGAAAAAATCAGGGTTGTGTTTGACTGCTCTGCAAAGTACAGTGGCACAGCTCTGAATGATCACCTCTTGACTGGACCTGATCTCATCAACAGTTTGACTGGAGTACTCTGCCGATTTCGCCAACACCCAATTGCAATCATCTGTGATGTAGAGAAGATGTTTCACAGATTTCATGTAAACAGAGAGGACAGAAATTACTTGCGATTCCTGTGGTGGGAAAATGGTGAAACAAACACAGAGCCAAAAGAATATCGCATGAAAGTCCATCTTTTCGGGGCCGCATCCTCACCAGGCTGCGCAAATTATGCAATGAAGTATCTTGCGAGCCAAAATGAAAGGGAACATCCCACAGCAGCCAACTTCATCAGAAGTAGTTTCTATGTTGATGATGGGCTAATCAGTGTAAAAACTGTGAATGCAGCCACTGAACTAGTGAGAGATGTGCGGAAGGTGTGTGCAAAGGCAAGACTAAGGCTCCACAAGTTCATATCCAACAACAGAGAAGTCCTGGAGTCAATTCCACATAGTGAACGAGCTAGTGGAGCCCAGGATGTGGACACCAGCCATCATGAACTCCCAGTTCAGACTGTGTTGGGAGTAAGGTGGAGTGTAAGCAGTGACACCTTCTCCTTTAAAGTTGCCCTGGAGGAGAAACCAGTAACACGACGGGGAATTCTGTCCATTATAGCCTCTGTGTTTGACCCATTAGGCTTCTTGGCTCCTTTCCTTCTAATAGGAAAGAAAATTCTACAGGAAATGTGTCTAAAGAGCATTGGATGGGATGAGCCACTGCCTGGTGAATTGAAGCCACAATGGGAGAGTTGGGTCACTGATCTGAAGAACCTGCAGAGACTCCAAATCCCAAGATGCTTTGTACCTGAAAGCCTTGGGAAAGTCCAGAGAATAGAACTCCACTACTTTTCAGATGCGAGCAATCGTGGGTATGGTCAGTGCTCATATGTTCGGGTGATGAGTGAAGACCAAGTGCATTGCTCCCTAGTCATGGGCAAAGCAAGAGTTGCACCCACAAAAGTTGTAACCATACCAAGGCTGGAATTAACAGCAGCAGTGGTGTCCTCAGCAGTCAGCAGAATGCTAAAAGAGGAACTGGAGCTCAAAATTGACCAAGAGTATTTCTGGACTGATTCACAGGTGGTTTTGGGCTACATTAACAACGAAGCCCGCAGATTTCACGTTTTTGTTGCTAATAGAGTGCAAAGAATCAGAGAAGCAACTGATCCTGCACAGTGGCACTATGTTGACACCAATCAAAATCCAGCGGATCACGCTTCCAGAGGCCTCACAGTAGCGGAACTGATCAGTTCAAATTGGCTCATTGGACCTCATTTCCTGTGGGAAAGAGAGTTTGTCACACCAGACTCAACTCCAGACCTTCTGGTAGGTGATCCAGAGGTCAAAACGACACAAATACTACAAACAAAGGTAGTAGAGACAGGAACTTCTTGGAGAGACTCAAAAGGTTCTCAAAATGGCATACAGCAGTAAGTTGCTGGCAGCAACTAGCCAAAAGAGCCAGAATACAACTAGGAAATAGAAAACTATCGAAAGAGGGTGAAAGGCTCAATAAACCATCCACTCTTGGAACGCCCTATACATAAATTAGTGGTCCTAATAGAAAGTAACTACAATGTTCCAGTGGAACTTCTTTAAAACTGTGTATGGGGTGGTTAAAGTATTAGGATTGACTTGCAAGTTTGTCACAATTAACTACTGTTTGGTTCTGTAAATTCCTAGATTTATTCAAATTATTTACAGATTTCATAAATCATAGTAATTTGGTGGGAGTGTAACTGTCCCTGAGACAGTTAAAATAAAGTTGGTTATTTTGTGTTTCTGTGATAGATTCATGCTTAATTTAGTTCATTTATTTATAAGAGTAAGATGATAAAAGTGTAACATTAATTAAAAAACATGTCTAAAATATGTGATTACAAAATATGGGTTTGTTAAATATGTAAAGTGCTGTAAAGTTTGTATGAGGTAAAGTTTGTAATTGTCACATGACCAGAGTTTGGTTGAGAGCACAATCACGGCATTGTGGAGCTAGCATGGATACGTGGCTACAGATGCATCTACAGCCTCAGCGTTAATGTTATTCTGCATGTGGTCCAAGAGGCGCACACGGTATGGTTTCATGTATATTGTTTGTATAATGTTGCATACGTGTTCTACAGTGGTAATGAGAGGACATTTTTGTGATATCCATTATTGTGCATTTTCTCTGTTCTGCTTGCACAAGACTGTTTATGGACACTGATATGAGAGACTGATAAGCTCAAAACATTTATGTTGTAAACTTTGTGTTTCTTCAGTTTTCACGGTGTCTGAAGACAATAAGAGTGAGAGAGAGAGAGAGAGAGAGAAATAAATTTCCGAAGACATCAGTATGATGCGTGGCCATTCTTTGTTGGACCCCTGTAGTTACAAGGGGTCATACCCCGTAATCCGTACATAAAAATATGTAACGGAGTGTAGAGATAGCCTCGATATGACAGAGAACCTGGTGAGTCTCGTATGTTTGCAAATCGGATTGTGATTCACAGTCTGGCTGAGTATAAAACCAGTCAGGATACGATGTTTTGTTGGAAATGTGATTGTAGAAGCTGCTAATGATTTCTTAGCTGTGTTAGCCCTGTAGAAAGCATGCGCTCCCTGGGCTAATGCACCTGTATGTGAGGTTTTAGCTAATACACGATATGAGACACTTTTCATGCTTCATTTTATTTGCACTGAAATGTATTTTTGTTATTGAAATATTTTTATTGACCAATAAGAACTGTATAGATGAGTGATATGTGAAGACAAAAGATAACACTTAGAGAAATTTGATTTTACTTTAATTTTGTACAAATGGGATACAGAAACAATTTGTTAGTAGAAATATGTGTTTTATTTTACAAGTGATTGCACTGAGCATTTGTGTGTGAGCTGTTTTTTTTTTTTCTAGATGGAAGAAATCTGCTGCGAAGGACTGAGCGGTGTCATCTAAGGACTGGACGCCACTCGAGATGTCTACAAAGGACGCTCCCAATCCGAAGGAACAGGATTCACGTTTTTACTGGGCTCTCAGAGCGCCTTATGTTGCTACCTTATTTTTTGGGTCAGGCTTGATACCACCTAACATAAACTGACACATCAGAGGGAAAAACTGTGAACTAAAGACAATCCAAATAATGTTGAAATACTTACCAAATAGAGAACATTAAGTGCACTCCACTGATATGGACAGCGTACCTGGTACATTTGTGGACACTTAAAGGGACGGTATTGAACATTTTGAAGGGCGAATTATTGAGTCGAACTAAATGTTTGAAAGGATTTAAATGTTTTTGGTTCATGCCTACATTTTTGGGGCAATTTAAATGTTTCAAATTTTAATACACTCATTTTACTTTTTTTTTCCCTTTAAGTCGTCAGTGTCTCATTTTGAGTGGAGGTTTTTCCTGAAGCTGAGTTTCCACTGCCTGTCTCCTTATGATCCTAATTGAACCGAACAGAGTAGATTTCAGATACTTTTATTTGACCTTAGATGACAGATTACTGTGGATTTGATTATTTCTGACTACTCAATTAGAAAGGGTGACAAAAGCAAATAATTTATTTTTATAATCGAATTATTAGCCACAGTGTCGGCTCAACTATTGGTGATTATAGGACTAAACTGTTGGTACTCATTCAAAATATACTTATATATAAGTGAGAAAGCTCTTGGGTGTGACCCACAACAATGCTTGGATTCACTCACTCATTTCCCAGAATAAATAAAGTATAATATATGGTCAATCTGCGTGCACATAGTCTGTTCTGACACTGTGGCGAGAGGGGTTTTCACCCAAAAATGCTCCTGTGCAGTCCTCCAAGATCCTAACTGAGCATTACTGGAAGCAGATGATGTATACCGAATGCTGACTGGCTGATAAGATGGTTGAATTAAGGAAGGAGAGTAAAAGCCAAATTCACTGGAAACGGGAGAACCGCCAAACAGCAAATTTTAGACAGCAAATGTCTGTCCTTTGATACATCTTTTATGCTTTTTATACCATTCATGTTGCAGAAAGCACAGACATTTGCTCCAGTGGGAACTTTTCATTGTTTTTAATACATATTTTGAATTCCAGCTTTTTGTATATTATAATTTTGCTCTTCTCCATGGACTACCAACAGCACAAGCAAAAAGGTCCCACATATCAGTTGTACCACATTCTTTGTACACTGGCTCCATCTAGCAACAGTTCTCTGCAGGAATACAGGCAGCAGATAGCAAACGTGTTACCTCTGCTGGAATATAAATTCCACTTAAGCCACCACAAAGATACTCTTTCTACCTATGTAGTGTAGCTCTCTGACTCTTTCTCTCTGAACCCTCTGGAGGGGTCAGATGAATGTTGCCAAGCAGATGATAGTGAGATGACAGATCAGAAGTTTGAAGGAGGTTTGGAGAGTTAAGAGGTTCAGTGGGAGGACAGCACTTTGGCTAATTGGTTATATTCCCATGGGATTTGGGGGGAGGGGAGGCTGCAGGGGAGAGACATGACATCATAATGTCCAGGGAGAGGTAAAGAAAGAGGGAGAAAAAGGGAAGGGTGGAGGTCAGAGGGTTAACAAGAACACTATCTGCATGATGTCAAAAACTATTTATCATCGAGGATCCTGCTCCAGGCTCTGGCACTTCTATCTGGCTTATTCATCCCCCTTTAAATTTAATCACTCACCCTGAGATTAGGCTTTGTGGGGTTAGGGGAGGGAAAGGGGTAGGGTTGGGTTGCAGCACCTCCCACCCTGCTGTAGAGCCTTGCCAACAGATAACAATCTGTTGACGATTGTGGGGGCACCAAATCTTCTAAATCTTGCCTAACTTGGGTTTAGAATGGCCGTTTGCATCCACTGAGCTCGCCGCGACGTTTCGGGATACATTTGCCTTTTTCAGGCTTGAACTCATGTGTTTTGGCAGTGTAGTGAGGTCTTGTCCTGCTCTACTGCTATTTAAATATCCATGCATTTTAAATGACAAGTTTTAGCTTTTAACAAAACAACAGCAGCCCTGGCACTACAGCATCATTCATCATATGCAGGCTTTTACTGCCATCTCCTGGAGGAATGGAAGAAGGCGACAGGGATGCAATGCACAGGCCATTCCTGCTCCCATCTTTTGCACCTCTATTTCCCACCTGGTGTCGGCAAGAAGTCACCTGACTTAGTCACCTGATCCCCTTTGATCTCTACTTTTACCCTGAGGTCAGGGTTTCAGGGATTAGGGGAGGGGGAAGGGTTAGGGTTAGGTATGTTAGAAAGTGTTATTTAGTTTATTTCGAATGAATTCAGGTGCACTTTCCCAGGACTAAGGGGGAAAATTGTGTTCTATTCCTTTTTCATAAACATCTCCCACCAAACCAATCAATATAAAAAAAATGATCTAAAACTTTGACAATGAAGCTGAAATTATATTAAAAAAACAAAATAAACTTGCTTAAATCTGAAATCATAATAACTATAAAATAATGCAAATTTAAGAATCATTCTCAAGGTGCATTTATTCATAAGATGTTTTGTTTTAGGTGTTGGATGTCTTGCATTTTTTAATTAAATCTTTTCCTTTATATAAGCAAATTCAACACACACACACACACACAAATTAGTAAATTATAAAGTTAATAAAGTGAACTGTATACAACATCCAATATGAATGTATTTTTTGAAAACAAAAAACTGTTTTTTTTTTCTCTGTGATAAAAAATGACCACAAAATGTTTTACATTATACAGAAAATTTAACAAATTTAGGTTTTGGGTTTTTTTGTGCACCATTATAGTTTCTTTCTATTCTTCATTTTCACACTTTTTCCAAAAACGCATACTGTGAGGCCCAATTTGTCCATCAACACCAAAAAATACCAAATATACACAAAAGAAACAAGAAGAAGGGGCAAGAAGGAAAAACCACAGTTATTCCCAATCTTAGGGAGTTTAAAAATCATATTAACATTTACTTTAAATCGATAGGTATATTAAGATATACCTATCAATTTAAGAACAATCAACCATTACACAATCTGTTCAAACCATTGTGCCAAGCTTTCCCATCCAAATTCTCCCACAACATCTGCTGCCCTGTGGACCAGCCCAGATTGGTCTCCAGGTCCACAACAATGATTACACATTTCAAAAAGTATGGGCCAAATGATAGCTCGATCCGTGCAATCAGACATCAGACTGGCTAAAACTTTTGTTAACATCATTTTGCCTTCTGATCCCTTTTCAAAAACACTGTGGTATCCAAATAAATGACCTCCAAATGTCTAGTTTCAGATTTCAGCTTAATCGAAATATCATGAGAGTTGATAAACTCTCTAAACCGATCCTCACCATTACCCCAAGCCCATGTATTTTCATCCAAAAATCTCAAAGAGCACCTGCATAAGACACAGCATTTCTTTGTCCCATGGTCATCTCCTCCACCTGGAAACAATATCTGTTATCGCAGCAAAAATATATTTCTGGCACAACTTCACCTGCTTCCAAGGTGCATGGAGAGGATGAAATAATTCACAAAGCAGGAACTCCAGCAACACTTGAGGGAAGATGAACAACTTTAATAATTGACCGATGTGTTTCAGCTTGTGGCCTTCATCAGGGTCATGATGGTCAGATGACCCTGATGATGGCCACAAGCCTCACTTAACAAATGTGTAAAAATTAATTTTCAATTGCATATTTTGATATTATATAAGGCACTGACTTAAATACTCAGTGACGAGAGCCATGATGTTTAATTTTACATTACTTTTAATTTTTTTCTGTATTTTAATATTATCACACACGAGTATTAACCTGTGTTGCATTTTGCCTTTGTTTATGCTGATACTGTACTATGTTTACCATTTAGAAGCTAATGTAGTTCGTAGTTGGAGCGGTATAGGATGCAACGCGTGAGTTCACCTTCATTTCATATGCTAATGTATGCTTTAGCTTATCCTGGTTTAGCTCTAGTTGACACATGTACGGTCGCTCGTATGTCATTTCTGTATTATCAGAGCTTCTCTGTATGTTGTATCTGGTGCTTGTGATTGTTTGCTTTATAATACGGAGTTTGTAGCGGACAATTTGTTATGAGGATCGTTAAATGACGATCGTAGTTCGACCGGAAGTATCACGTTCCCGCTTGCTCTTCACAATAAGAGCATTATGGCGGAGTTATAATAGGGAAGCTTTTATTTTATTTTATGCAACTATCGGGAGTACTGTCGATAACTTAACCTCGCAGCAATGCCGTTCACTTGCACAGTTTAGGTAAAAGTTTTGCTACATTGCTCTGATCTTTATATGGTTATACTATATTGTATTATGTCTATATCTGAATATGTCACTTATCTATTCATCTTATTTATCATTTATTTGTATTGTGTATTTCCTTTGTAGAAAACCACACACACGCAACTGTTTTTACAGCCACAGGAACTGAGTTGTGACAATAAAGTGCCTCAAACCGAACCTCAAGCTCCTTTTTCCATACTCTGGGACATTTTGGCCTTAGGTGGTGTTCTGGCCGACACACCGGGGTAACCGTAGTGCTAAAGACTGAATCAGTGCCACAATCGTGCCTATCCCTGATATCTCCACTACGTAGAGGGAAACAAAAGTCCCTTTATGAGCACTATATCCTGTTGTGTATTTGTGTAGAGATTAGAATATTATTTTACTGTTACTATTCATAGCCATTATTATTACTGTTGCATTACTTATCATTTATCATTATCATTTCATTAGAGCATTTATTGAAACTGTTGATGTTACATTAAAGTCTGTATTTCAGGTGTGAGCATAATTACATAATAATCTTTCATTGCAGGTGCAACTGTAATCATGTTATCCATATTGCATTTTGTGCTAATTAAAGAGTTGAAGCTCGGTCAAGTTAATTAATGGTTTGAAGCTACGGGCAGCGCGATGTCTGGCCGATCAATTGAGAAAGTTAAGGTGACCTGGAGCCATGAAACCTGTAGAAAGAATAGAGTCCTGTGTGTGTTCAGCAGCCTGCTGCATTGGAGTTTGCCTGGTAACAGATGACTCAAACGGAGTCAGGAAGTATACTTCTAAAAGGTCTTTGTTTGTCGAATGAGGTCATGCACTGAGGTCAAGACACACATAAGTCTGCCTGCACACATACACAGTATATAGACTTGTTTTACTTGTAAACGGCATGCTCATGTTCTGTTCTGAAGTGCAGTAAGTGAAATAACAGGAAGCATCTGGCGGTGGCGGAGGAACAGAGGAAGGAACTGTTCTTTGCTATTAATGCTATTAACCAGACCTCATACCACAGGATATTCTCATTACTCTGGACGTCCTAAGTTCACACGGGAGTCCAGGCTTCCCGAGAACGCAGCACGATCGTTCTACAATTGCAATGGCAGTGTACTTGATGACATCACAGCTCTATCCCCTCTTAATTTAACTGTGATAACTATTTGCAATGAAAATTACACATGACATAAAAAGTACACATGATGTAGTAGATTTATTTAAGAAAAAAGTAGTTGTAAAAAGCATGACAATATACAAATAATCCAAAGTATTCAGAATACGTTACTCTCATTGAGTAACTAACGGAATACGTTATAAAATATACTTTGGGCCATGTATTCTGTGATCTGTAGTGGAATACATTTTAAAAGTAACCTTCCCAACACTGTAGCGTTGTCCTGTTAAAAAAAAATCCAGTCATTACCACACAGATAAGGAGCCTCAGTCATAACAGATGCTCTCTGCAACATCTGGACACAGCAGCTGTTTGACGCCCCTGCATTGTGCCACTGAAGGAAAAAGCACCCCAGACCATTATGGCGCCCCTTCCACTGTGGAGCATAGAAAACATCTACTTGTCATGCCAGTAACGTTGGAAACCATCAGGACCATCAAGGTTACATTTTTTCTCATCAGAGAATAAAACTTTCTTTCTCTCTTGCAAAGTCCAAACGGTCAGTTCTGTGGAGTTCAAGGAGACGAGGCCTTTGAAGACGACGGGGCTGCAGTCGGCACCAGTAACGGCCTTAATTTGGGTGGAGGATCATCCAGTGTAGCTGCCGTCATAGGCAACTCTCGCATTTAAGTTCATTTTATTAGATATGTAAGGTTGAAACAATTAGTAGTTGAAATAAGAAATAAATAAATAGTAATTCATGTTTTGTTAATTAGATTTATATGTTTAAATGTGTTATTTGTGCTAATTGTGCAATTAGATAGGAACCTTTTCTATAGTTCCGTCTGTTGTTGCTAAGAGGGATATTTTTTGGCTGGCACATTCAGCAAGCTAATTGAGAGATGAGCCACGAGGTTTGCACGTCCACAGTAAGATAAATAAAAGAGTGCCTTTTTTGGACCTCCCCACGACGTAAGGATTAAAGTTTTATTCCCTTTGAGTGAGGCCAATGAGGTAAATGTTTTCTTTTGTTTATTTTTGTTGTATGTAAATACGTTAGTGTTGCGTGATATTCTAGTGCAATTACCGCAGTGTGAGGTGTAATGTGTATTTTGATTGTTTTGTTGGAATGTTTCGGCATATATAATGCTTAAGGGCTTTATTAAGAATATTCATTTAAGTTTGTATTTCCTTTTGGTTCTGACGGTATTGTATCAGCTGTGGTTGGACATCATTACATGTTAAGGCATGTCGAAGAATCCTCCTGTCCGAAATAAATGTCAGTTAAAACGCAAAGAACAAGTTGAGCTTTATTACGACTCGAGGGGAGTAACATCCAGTGTCTTGATAAACAGCCAACTGGATCCTCTGGCTCAGTGCTGGTGAAAACTTTTTTGGTCTTTCACTTGACTTGTTCCATAACCCCCAGGATCATTTAAGAAATGCCAAATGACTGTCTTACTGCGTCCCACCTCAGCAGTGATGGCGCGCTGCGAGAGACCCCGCTTATGCATTTCAGCAACCTGACCACAGTGTGACTACCTGACAGAAAATGACAGCGAATCCACACTTTTGCACAGATTTGGCCTTTTAAAGGCACGTGGTCCTAAACTTTTGCTCAGCTGTGAAACAGCCTGTCTCAGTTTAAGCGTTGTTCTCAATAAATGTTTTGTCTCACTCCCATTTCTTCTTGTTGCATGTTGTTAAGATCCATCCATGGAAAATATGATTTTTCTTTTTGCCATTTTTCAAGTGATCTTAAACTTTTGATCGGGACTGTAGTCAGTTCTGTCTGCCTAAGTTTTTCTGTCAGTATTTCATCTCTGTCTTCATGTGTGTTGTGAGTCTTCTTATGGTCGTGTTTGATATGTTCCTGTAGGCTGTTCCTTCATCGTTCTTTATGTTTCAGTGTTAATGTTTGTATCAGTCCTAAGTTTTACTTTCCATCCTGATTTCCTGATTGCTCTCTGCTGTTTACTCATCTGATTTCTATTAGCTCTTGATATTTTTTAAAACGAAAGGTTAAAAAAAATGCCAAACACGCTACGGAGAAGCAAGAGAGCCAGAAGAGTTAGTTGACAATACCAGCCACTTTAATCATCGGTTTGGAAATGCACAGGGGGGAAATAAATCACACATGCACTGGTGAAACAAAACACAATAACAGAGAAATATAATTACAAAAGTTCTGACAGATTCTTGTCTCAAATTATTTTGCCCAAACACATGGTTAACATATCAGGAACAACTCATGCCCTGTATAAACTGGAAGTATTTGTAATAACCAATGTGCAACTGCTGTAGTTCCAAAAAAAAGGCCAGTTGTCTTGCCTTGCATTTCCATGACCACTGATGTCAGAAACTTTTCAAATTTTATCATTTATTTAGAGTTTATTATTTGATTTTCTGGTTTCAGGTATTAGTGAAGACAGTATACATCATGGTTATTTTGTGATGTATGACAAAATAACCCATTACAGTCTAGATGGACAGTAAAGCAGCGTATGCTTTCAGCTTGATCTTCAGGTTGCTGCTATATGACTGTAGCAAGTCATACAATCACTTGATCAATTTCTCAGGAAGATCCCTCTCTGGCTCACAGCCAATGGGTGAGTATTGATCAAGTGTGCAAACCATTCCTCCCTCAAAGTGGTTTATGCAGTTGATTAATGGTGTCAATTTGGGTTAAAATGGCATTAAATGCCTTTTTTTTTTTTGTTTATAATTAACTCAGTTTTTTAGATATCAAGCTGACCATCCACGCTTCGGATGGGTTGATGGATGGATATGACACTGAAGATACGTAAACATAACTTTCCTGTCCCATTCATGTTGGCTAAGCTATCAGGAGTCACATAGAGTCTAGTAGGCGAGTCAAAACCTGAACCAAAAATTACTTATTACTTAACAGTTTGGACATTCAAACTTGTCAAATTTCTTTCAACTAAATCATGAGTAAAAACCAATCAACAGCGTAAGTTTGACAATAGCAGTGGCGGTGTTATTAAGAACTCTGTTAGTGGAGGTTTTGTTGAGGTGTGGATTCTGACTTCTTTTCCTCCACAGGACACAGTTCTGTAAAGGGAATAAAGATTCACAGACAAACAGGAATAGTAAGATAAACTGATCGTTCTGGAGAAGTGACATCAAATGCAAATCCTTAGGTCCTCCCCACCTCCAAGTGTCCTTTACCCTCCATTAAATGCTAAATATACAGATTACCTTTCTCTCCAAGGGGTCATGTTCTTACACAATAGATGGCAGTGGCTGTAAATTCTATTGTTTCTCATCCTGTCTTACTTTAACTACAATGGCACAGATTCTTGTGATGAGATGAACTTTGGAGTCATTAACATTGTGAAACGTGCAAAGATAAGTTTGCTGTAGTCTTTCTTACTTCATGTTTATATATGTTTTTTCTTTAACTTTCATCTTGTATTACCAGATACTGCTATAACATGGAAATCATCCAGCAACTAAACTGCAACCAACAGCAACCAGCAACTGCATGACAATCTTCTTGAGAAGCTTTGCAATCTTAGCTTGGATTGGGGACAAGCAGGGTCCAGAGTGGTATTTGAGAAAGCAGAAGTGCATTAAGAAATGTGGGAGTAAAACAAATCTTAGCTAGTCAGTCGGCCATTAATTCTGCTACCCAAAGAGCTCCATCTCCATTCACTGTGTTTTTCACTGCCTGTCCTTCAACATGATTCCCAAGATGTGTGACTGACCAGAGGGCCGACTGGATGTTACAGTGACTCACTGTAACTGTCAGATTTGCATTGTGTTTGCAGTGGAGGTCGGTATAAGGATCAACATGCATTTGTGTGCACATTTCAAGTGAAAGATCAAATAATTGGGATGTTATGTTTTTCATGTGCAAGCAATTTATTTGGTAAGTCTTTCACTAGCTGGGCCCACGTCCTCATTATAAGTTTGACAGCGTTTTAGTAGTGAATGCTTTGACATAAATTGAGCTGCGGTTTGGGGAAGGCCTCGAAGGGGACTGGCAATGGCTCCCGGGCCTGGCAGATCCCCATGTACTAAATAGGAGTGAAGAAGTTGAAGAATGGAGTAGAAGGAGGGAGTGAGGGTGGGACACGTAAACGAGAATGATCAGATTGCAGAACTAGGGGAACCTATATAGATGGCAGCCGGAAGGAGCGTGTTTGGAGGTGTGGTCCTCCTCCTGAAATTCTGATACATAATCTCCAATTCTTGCTGGCCTTGAACTCTAACTCTGGTTGGAGTTGTTGGAGTGCAGACTATTGTCATTAGCTACAATTAAAGGTGGTGGAGTTGGTCCCTCTGTCTGGTTGCTCCCTTGAAACCACCACAACTGGTTGGCAAGTACATGTTTTTTTATATAGCGCTTTTCTACTATACCTGAGCGCTCAAAGCACTTTATAGAACTTGTCTCATTCGCTTTCTTTCTGTTTTTTCTGTATAATTACTTTATAACACCAACGGATCCATCAGAGAGTTATCACCTTGTCCAAGGATGCAGACTGGAGCAGGCATGGCTCAAGCCACCATTCTTGTGATAAGTAGATAACCTGCTCTACTGCCTGAGCTAAACCAACCCATTGAACCTTAAGCCTATGTGCTAACTGGCTAGCATGTTATTTTCAGCTGCAAAACAATAAATCATCCATCAATTCACTTCCGCTTATCCTTATGAGGGTCACAGGGAGCCTATTCCAGCTGTCACAGAGGTGGGGTAGACCCTGGACAGATCACTAGCCTGAAGCAGGGCTAACGCTTAGAGAAAGACAACCATTTAGACCTATGGGCGATTTAGAATCACCAATTAACCTAACCCCAATGACAGCATGTCTTTGGACTGTTAGAGGAATCTGGAATCTGCTGCCCATCACAATAAATCAACAATAAATCTTTAGAATTATTTTATTTATTATCCTAATGCATGGACAGATTCTTATATATAATCTCTACTCAAGCACTTTATCTCAGAGAGCAGCCATTTGGCTTTTCTACCTCTAAAACCCGCCTTCCAGCCAAATGGCTGGTAGGCTTTTAGCTAATATCCTTAATCACCTGTGAACAGCTGCTTTTGTTATGTAAATAAGGTGGGGCCATGCTGAGCCACTTGGAGTGGTTAGTTTCCTGAGCCACAAGGAAACTTGTGTTTCAGTTTGCCATCTTAGGGAGAAATCAACACACATGGGTGTATGTCCTTTGTTGCTGAGATTTATTGATAAAAACAGTACAAAAAACCAACCATTTGTACACATATTAACAAATAATAATAAAAAGTGAGTGAGTACACTTCAACATTTTCAGCAATCACTCACAATCCTGGCACTGCCATGGTATCGGTAGTCTGCATTTACCACATGTGTATCTGTAGCAGTGAACACATCGCACAGTGGCATGATTGTTCTTGCATTTGTGTTTGACCTGACACGTGGCTCTTTTTCCAGGGCTAGGTGTGGAGGGTTGTGTCCGAAGCAACTGTTCTTTTCTTGCCTTCTTCGCAGCTACATGAGAGTGAGCCAACTCTCTTGCAAGCTCCACCAGGAAGTCCACTCGTCTTTCCTTCGTCCCGGTGCATGCTTGATACAGCACATGTGCATTCAGTGCTGCCATGTCAATCATGTTATAGAACACGGCAACTGGCCAGCGCCGTGTTCCTCTGCGGACAGTGTACTCCCGAACCATCTGGTCCATCACATCCACGCCACACTTTGTTTTGTTGTAAAGGGTGACAGTGTTTGGCTTCCTTTTGGTGGTGTTATCAGTCTGAACCACGCTGTGCATGCTGCTAAGAATATAGACTGTCCTCTTCCGTTTGGCCGCATACGCCGTCAGCGTGGCAGCAGAGGTTGAAAACACCTAAGAAATAAGATAAAGTGTTATTTCCATAGCACTTTTACACACAATGAAACACATAAACATAGAACCACAAAAGACCTGCAACATACCTGAGTGATGAATTCATTGCGATCTGTGTGTCTAGTGGATTGAGGAATTTCCCTGCGAATCTTGTTGACTGTGCCGAGGATGGTGGTTTTCCGTCTAAGAAGTTTTCGCGCAAGTGAAAGCGATGTGAAGAAATTGTCCGTGGTAACATTTCTGCCCTTGTCTAGGAATGGTTCCATCAGCCTCATCACTACATCTTCAGACAGTCTCTCCCCACTGGGACGATTGGGGTCCTTTCCAAGATATGGGAAGACATTGCAAATGTACTTGGATTTTAGGTCGCAAGCCACCCAAAACTTGATCCCAAACTTGTCAGGTTTACTTGCAATATACTGCAGGAAACAGCACTGAGTCTTTGATGGGAAAAGCTGTTCATCAACGGTGATATGTAGACCAGGGTTGTAGCACGTGATGCAGTTGGTGACAAATGATCCCCACACACTGGAAATTGCAGCGAACTTATCAGTCTTTGCTCGATCACTGCGGGTGGACTTGTCATCAAAGCGTAGGTGTTGCATGATGTCTTGGAAGCGGTTTCGTGCCATAGTTCCAATGATCTGTGGGTTTCCCAGGTTTGCTGACCAGCAGTCATTTACAGATGGAACCCTAAAAACCCCCCGCAAGATGACAATTGCAATAAATGCCATTAGTTCAGGGAGGTCCATGAACCAATGAACATGCTCCGTTTCCTGTGCATGTTGAATAGTCCATTCTTGAATGCTATGAAGCATGTCAAGAGTGATGAAACACAGGAAGCTCTGAAGGCGACTCGAGATACTTTTCCTGGCCTTAGCCGTTGGCTCTCCATCTGCAGCGTACGCTTCTATCGGGGTGAGAGGGAGACAGGTCCCCACCTGTTCTTCACGCCACACTGTGCCATCTTTCGCTGTCTCAGTCCCCAAACAAGCTCTCTTTTTAGGTGGAGATGCAGTCTCCTCATCTGCAGTGTGAACAAATTCAAATTGTGAGCAATGGGAAGGTCAAACGAAATCACAAATGCATGCATAGATACTAATTATAATTCCAGTATCTCCTCATCTGTATCAGAATAATGTCTGAAATATCTTACTTACTACATCCACTTACTTGTTTGAAATGAAATAGGAAATGATATGAAATGAAACCTAACCTGAAGACTGATCAGACAGCTCCGAGTCTGAATCCGGCTGAAGTTCTAGGTCTTCTCCATCCGAGTCACAAGGGTTGACTTCACTCAGGATCATTTCCAAGGCCTGCTGCATTTTCTTTCCTTGGAGAGGAGGTTCGTACACCACAGAATTCTTCAGGACAATGAAGGATTAGGCTAAATGCAGTGAGATTGTATCCACCTCAACACAAAAGGAAGTCCCCCCCCACACACACACACACACAAAGAGGCAGCTGGCAGTTAGACATCAGCAATCATTCACACACACCCTCTCCCCTCCAGAATTCTCAGGTAACAACCTAATTTACATATGAATTGATGCTAAAAGACTAGCCAAGTTCGCTTCCACTTGGCTGACAGAGGGTTAGAAAAGTCTGGGGCTCTACTTAGAGCCCCCGAGAGCAGCCAGTTGGCTTTTCTACCTTTAAAACCTACCTTTAAAACCCGCCTACCAGCCAAATGGCTTTTAGCTAGGCTTTAGCTTCAGCCAAGTGGAAGCTAAATTGGCTAGTCATTCATATGTAAATTAGGTTGTTACCTGAGAATTCTGGAGGGGAGTGGGTGTGTGTGAATGATTGCTAATTTCTAACTGCCAACTGCCTCTTTGTTTGTCGGGGGTGGGAGGGGGGAGCTGCTAAAAGCTGTGAACTTCCTTTTGTGTTCGTCTTGATGCATTCTCAATCATCCAGGGAAATAAATCTCCAAAAGTCACCAACTTGGACTGTGGACTGCATGTGGTAAATGCAGACTACAGATACCATGGCAGTGCCAGGATTGTGAGTGATTGCTGAAAATGTTGAAATGTACTCACTCACTTTTTATTATTATTTGTAAATATGTGTACAAATGGTTGGTTTTTTTGTACTGTTTTTATCAATAAATCTCAGCAACAAAGGACATACACCCATGTGTGTTGATTTCTCCCTAAGATGGCAAACTGAAACACAAGTTTCCTTGTGGCTCAGGAAACTAACCACTCCAAGTTGGTGACTTTTGGAGATTTATTTCCCTGGATGATTGAGAATGCATCAAGACGAACACAAAAGGAAGTTCACAGCTTTTAGCAGCTCCCCCACCCCCTCATTCACACACCCCCACTCCCCTCCAGAATTCCCAGGTAACAACCTAATTTACACATGAATGACTAGCCAATTTAGCTTCCACTTGGCTGAAGCAAAAGCCTAGCTAAAAGCCTACCAGCCATTTGGCTGGAAGGCGGGTTTTTAAAGGTAGAAAGGTAGAAGCCTGGCCGGCGGGTGTTAATTATCAGGGAGAGGAGGGGGGCACAAAGAAATACTTTTCTTTCTTATTCTCATTTAAAATGTCTGAATCTTACAACTGTGGGAGACAACGCCGCTCTCTCCGATCCTTTCGTGTTGGTAGAGATCATGCAGAGATGTTTCCAAGTTTCACACAATCCTTTTGTTACCCATTTTTCCTTACAGATACATCTGGAGATCAGCACACTGCAGTCCTTTGCAGTCCTATTCTAAAGGCTGATCTCAAGAATTCAACACAACAGCTACAGTTTTAGTCTCTGGTATCCTCCTCCTATAGTAAACACCCCCACAATGGAAAAACACTGGTACAGTAGCCAGGGGTGCTGACACCCTGACCCCCATCTCCTTTTAAGGTAGTGTCCTTTTGTTATTTGTCTGCCCCTCACCCTCAGTAACTCTTGCAGTAACTCTTGCTTCTGTCCTGGGGGTGGGGGTTAATTCTTCTCCTGCCCTGCACCCCAGTTCATTGTTCACATTCCAGGCCTTTTCTGTTTGTATTCTTACACACTAGCAAACTCCATATTATAATTTTGCAAGCCACCCTAAAATACAGTCTCTTTAACTCTAATGTATATTCAGCAATCTATTATTCTCAAAACAACCAAAGTGGTCATCTGATGTAAAATGTATAGAAATCATACATATATACCAACAAGACAGTGTACATCACTGTCACAACAGCATTTGTTTTCATTCAAAGGTTTTATGTCTTTGTGGTTCTCTAGTCAAAATGCCCAGGACGATTTTTTGTCCCAGTCCAGCCCTGATTGAATTCAAGCTACTTTGTATTCAGACATGGCTACAATTTAGATGGAAGACAATTATACTCTAGTTGATGAATATTAAAATGATTAATCACTTGATCAGTTAACTTGTTGTAGAAAAATCCATTTGCGAAAATCCATACTGGGCTCTACAACTAGTTTCTCATTGGTTTGGGGATTTTTATATTCTTTTCTTACTTCTTCACAAATAGGAAAGTGAGATACTAAAAGAAATGATGAGTTGAATGCCAAAGTGGGCCACCCTTCCACCCTTATTTGAAATAGCCAAAGAATTGTCAGTTGACTACAACTCATTAATTACAGTTAAAATATACAATGAATAGTCCATCAAGTAAATATTTTACTGTTTTACTTGTCAGTTCTTTTAGTAAATGCTCCATCACTGCTCATACTTACCAAACAAGTAGAACAATTGGTGATTGGCTACTTTATCGTAGGTGTGCATGAGCAGACAGTCAGGGCAGGTCTGCAGGAACCTGTGATAGGAACTGGCAATTTTCACTGTGCAACAAAACACAAGCATTCATGATGGGAGGATAACAATTCTGATCAACTGAGCATGCAAATTGTACTGTGACAAACATCACAGACCTGAGTGACAGATGTAACTGATGTGATTACATGTGTACATGCTGTATGTTGTTCACTGAAGCAACTTACTGTAGAACTCTAAGTCTTTGCCATCAACTAGGGACATGTTCTGAACATTCCTGAGGCAGCGATCCTCCCTAAAACAATGATCAAGCAGAATGGAAGTGGAAAATGGCAACATTAAAATTTCATCTGGATTGATAATGAGACACCAAAAGAAATATTGACTTGCACACCATGACGTTTTTCTCATCTGAATGCATCCTTGATCGACACTTTCAAACCTGATTTGACTTTAATAATAGAAGACTGAGTTCTAAACAGAGTAATCTGTGGCATTTTTTAATCAACACAAATGAGGGCGGCATGGTGGCTCAGTAATGACCACCGTTGCTGTTGCTGTTCCTGGGTTACCCCAGAGTGGACCTCTTTGTGTAGAGTTTGCTTATGTGGGTGTTCACTGGGAGTTCTGGTTTCTTCTGCCACTGCTCTTACTATAGATACTCTTAATCTCAAGAGTTTCACTTTCTGATTAAACTAATATTTTGAAGAATACAAAAATTGCATGATGCAACGACACTAGTTTTTATATAAAGTTGCAATCAGTTCATTTCAGTATCAACCAGCTTTCTGCCAACAGTATAGCAAATTGGAAGTATTGGAATTTCAGGAGTGGGACCACACCTCCAAACATGCTCCTTCCGGTTCTGATCAATGTCCGGTCGTTAAGCGATGATGTGACGAATCCTACTTCCGGGCCTAAAGTAGTCTGCATTTAATATGGCTTTTGTGTTGTTAACATGTTTAATGTTTTGTATTTTCTTCTATTTAATCTCAAAAAGCTCCTAAAACAGTCAGTGATCACTGTTGACCTCCCTCGGCTTTTATTACCGCTAATCATTTATTTAAGCTCAGTTTTTAAAACCTTAGGATGTAACTACAGCAGACTGAACGACCGGATATGTTCCCCCAGTTCACACCCTCCCTCGCCTTTTCAACTTCTTCTCTTCTATTTTGTACATCGGGAGCCGTCACCAGTCCCCTTCGAGGCCTCCCCCAAACCACAGCTCAATTAATGTCCAAGCCATTTACCTTTATCTACTGAAACACTATCAAATGTTAAATGAGGATGTGAAATTTGAGGTTAAAAAACCAGCAGACCTGTTGACGCAGCGCGAGGTAGGGAGTAACATGCTAGCCAGAATAAAACAGTGTAAATGCAGATCTCTGAGTGAGAGTTGAGAAACAGGTGGAGACCCAGATAGCAAGGGAACGTTGAAACAATGTTGAGTCAATATCAGGCGATGTCATTGATTCAATGTTGAAGTGTGACGTTGACCTGACGTCACTCTTGCACCCTTTTTTAGCATTGAAACAACGTCAGGTTTTGATGTTGAATCAATGTTGAAACCTGACATTGATTCAACATTATATTTTCTAATACTGTTGACATTGAAACAATGTCAGATTCTGATATTGAAACACTGTTGAGCTATGGTGTTGATTTTCCACCTCTTTCGCACAGTTGCTTTTTATTAAAACAACAGTTAAATCATGACTGGAAATCTACCTTTCTTTATAGGTATTTTAACCAATACTAAACTACCGCATGTTTCCATCAATACTTAAACCACCTAAACACATAATTGTACTTATTCCTCAAATTGGACACCCTTTATAAAAAACAAAAACAAATGTCTCACGATGTATCATGTCAATATTATTATCCTAAAATAAGAAAGCATTGCATGTGATGTAACAGAGAAAAAAAAAATAAACAAAAAAAGGTCAATAGGCATGTTTCGTTTGCTAACTACTTTATTAAAACACAGTTTTCTATTTACATTTATGTTTCACAGAAATTTCTAATTTTTTACTCCGGGATGGGGACGCATGATGTGCGTCCTGCACCACCCAAACGATCTGGGGCGTACCTGAGCCATTTCTGCACCGCTTGTGCAAAGACAAACTCTGACATAGAGTTTGCCCCTAACTGCTGCGTCAGGCCATCTAGGACAAAAATACACACACACACACACACACACACACACACACACACACACACACACACACACACACACACACACACACACACACACACACACAAACAAATAAAGTGAATTAGAGCACATGAATAAGCTCTTGTTAACTGTCTTCAGCGGGGAGACAGAATGTAAACTCCTAGGCTGATAAACATGAAAGTCACCAGGTGTAAATCTGCAAACTGCTGCATTTGATTCCCAAAGAGCTATGAGCGGAAAAAGTGATAAGTCTTAGCATGGTGTGCCGTGTATCCTTTGAAACAAAATAAACATGGGGTCCTCGGGCTGTACAAACTACAACCCGAGGACTAAACAAGCCAAAGACCAAAGACTCCATCTCCACTTACCATTGCCTTATTTGCCTCTTGTGATTGAAGAGCTGGCTCTGCATTGTTTAGCTCCTCAATGTTGTGCAAGGGCAAATCCAGAGGCAGTACCCCAGCATCTACCGATTCATTGCAGCCGGTATTGCGGATGGCTCTGACCTCCTCACGGAGTTCGTTAACAGCTCTCGTCAGGTCTGACAGAAAAAGATAATTTTTTTTAAGTATTTAAGAATACAGACAACTTGTCAAAAGTTTCCTTGTGTCACACACAGATATGTACAAAGACACAAGACAGTATTTTATTACCTGGTATTTTCACTCGAGGGGCCTGGGGAAAGCGTTTTTTGTGGGCTGCTCATCCTCTGAGTCACTATATGTGTACAGGGGATTTGGTCTAAAGAAAAAAAGTTGAAAACGGTCATAAGTAATTACAAATGTGTTTTTAGAATATTTTTTCCTATAGTTACAGTTTGATTTCTAACAACACACACAGGAAACGGAAGAAGTATACAAGTACAGTATACAAGGAATTTTTGAAGTGCACAAGTGTACACGGCTTTGCATTTATAAAAAGTTTACAAGCTTCCACTTTTTGGACTATATTATGTGGTGATATTGCAGTATGCAAGCACCACAGATATGTATAAAAGACAAGATCATAAATTCTTAGCAATCAAAAATATGTTTGTGAAATAAAAAAAGTTTTACTTGTGCTTTCTTTTATGACTGGAGTTTCAGCTTCGGACTGAAGGTCAGACGTATCACAGTGTTCACTTAGATATTTCTGAAGACTGCGTTCTGCTTCGTGAAATGTGTCTGGAAGTACAAACACAATGTATGGCCAGACATAAATTAGGACACGAAAAACTTGTTATTGTTACATTTATACAACACCAATCCAGATGATACCCACCATGGTTTATTAGAAGTCGGACTGGTGCATAGGTGAGCCATGTTGCACCAGGATGAACTCTCCTCTTTACTGCGACGTGGATCCTGAATGTGTCTCACAGAAGATATGGAGGCCATGACAATTTCTCCCCACTTATCCATGAACTAGGGACTATTTCTGTACCACCAGCTCTGAACTGCACAATGCACCAGTCTTTCATTTTTATCTTTTTTTTAATTTGGAGTCCTTTTTTGCCCTGTCTAGGATAAACAGGAAACAGATAATTACAATACATTTCATAGTCACTTCAAAACTTGATCTATTGATTGAACTAAATAATAAATAATAGCTTAAAATGTATATAGGCAACAATTACAAGCAAACCCGATAAAAACAAACTTCTTTTTTTTTTTTACATACAACTGCGTGTGTATATGTAAGCATTTAAACACTGAAGATAATAAAATTAACAGTATTTTATCTAAGTCTGCCATTGTAGGAATTCATGGCACCGAGACAAAAACTTGGCGCACAGTGTGGCGTCAAAATAGGCGCACACCTTTGACGCTGCGTTTTCTCCGTCTTCCTCGTCCACACGTAAATGCTAAAAGTTTAAAGTAAAAGGAGTTTTCGAAAATATCCACCCTGGCAGGTGTCTTTAAAAATCGCAGTTTTCAGTTAATGAAAACACAGTTTACGTGTGGACAAAAGGTGCAAACGCAAGGTAGGTGAGCGTGCAACGTAAAGGTAGGTGAGCGTGCAACGTAAAGTTTGAATTGAGTGCGAATCGAAGCGGGTGCTCTCCAATCATTAAAAGTAACAAAGTCATTGAACACATTTATACAGTTACCTTTACGTTTATCAATCATATATCACAGATTTACAATTTTTTGTAGTACTATGCTAAAAAGCAACTACAGAGCGAAAGTCTGGGTCAAGCGCCGAGGCAACGGCAAGAACAAAGGAACCCTCGAAGCGTTAAAGCTAGCTTTGTAAGGAAATATAACGTAAAAGTATGAAACGAAAATGTTTTCTTTGTTGATAGACTTTGTTCGCAGTGCAATTTATTTGTTGCCGGATTGTAAGATGAAAGTAGACACAATTTCGGGCTCCCACATTTTATCCGAAACTTTACATTAACCAGTTTGTTTATTTTTTTACTGTTATTCAAATGAAACCGTGGAAATAACAAATAGAACAAAAGTCATTCATTCTTACCTTATACTAATCGTGGTGCAGGCCAGTGCAGTGCATGAACTGATGCCTTCTCCGGTCAATTCCGCTGAGAGTAAATCTAATGTCCCGCTCTACTGTACAAGACAATGGTTACCTGGAGGGTAAAGCATGGTTTAAATCCTTGGTAAATGGACTGGTTATTATATAGCACTTTTCTACTCTGTCTGAGCACTTAAAGCACTTCACCCAATCACACAAGCACTTTTTTTCTGAGCTCTTAAGTGGTAAGAATCTACCATTCATACACCGATGGATGCATCGGAGAGCAACATGGGTCTTGCAGACTGGAGCAGCCTGGGATCAAACCACCAACCTTCTGGTTAGTGGCTGACCTGCTCTGCCAACTGAGCTACCGCCACCCCAATCAGCCCACTACATGGCAAGGTGTGAAGAGCCAAAGCTGGGAAAACTGACAAAACAACTCTGGGCCTAATTGTCATATTGTGAGGGAGAAAGACAGCTGAGGTTAGAGGTCAAGGGACCTGTACCTGGTGAAGCTCGTTAGCTTGCAGAGGCTGGGTCAGCTGATTGCAGTCGTCTACTGTTGGTGCTGCTGCGCTGAAGGACAGCAGAGAGATGAGAGCAAAAGCCCGGTGTGTTGCAGGCATGGTGGATAGCTGTCAGCTGCTGTTTTCCCTCACATCTGAAATACCTGGCATTTAGAGGCTATTACAAAACCTACTATGTTGTGCTGTACTTTGCTCTGTACAGCAGCTAAAAACTCCACTGGATTGAAGAATTCTGGAAAGCTGAATTGTGCAAACATAGTGGAGGCACATAAGCAAACATGTCACTTATCAGCTGTTTGAGTAATGTCTGCATGTTGTTTTGCCAACATGTATTGGCCTGCAACAAACTGCCGAGCATAACTAAGTCCTCCCGGGTTTCCCTGCTACAGCTGTTTTCACATAGTGAGCCTGTGCTCATACTTCACATTCTTTTAAACATTTCAGCACAAAGTTGGGCATGCATAAACCGAAAATACATGCCTGTTCATAGTGAACGGAAGGCAGAAAACAGCTTTGGTGTGTACAAAGTTTATAGGTCTATAGAATTATTTTGGCATTTGAATTTTATTTATTCATTTATTTAGGACAGTGCATGTTAATGAACATAAATGTAAAAAAAGAATTACATGAATGTAAACATACCAGATTATAGCCAAGGGCTAATTTCCATCTGTTGTCCTTAAGCATAAAAATAGACATAATAATTCATAAAAATTCATCATTCATTCATAATAAAAACTCCATCACCAAACTTACACATACACACCATTCTGTTCCCAAATAAAACATTAAAACTATACAACTCATACATGATCACACACTTGATTTGTCCATAACCAGTTTTTAACCTTTCCCTAAACAAATTGAATGTCGAGCATTCTCTAATGGGTTGAGGAAGACTGTTCCACAGATGGCCACCCTGGACAGAAAGGACGTTCTGCCCAAATGCTGTCCACTCGAGTGGTCCTGTCTGAGCTTTCTTTATGCCTAATGAACTGCTTTAGTGGTGGTGGAGCAAGGGAGTGTAAGACTTTATATATTAAACTCACTCTTTTAAGTTTCACTAAGTTATTGAAGTTCATATGAGAGATTGAGTAAAAATAAGTTTTTGCTACATTCATATTTAAATTATTACGTATATGATTAAAATTTCGATTATTAAATTTAAGTACCTGGGACACTTTGTTTATGTGACTCTTGAAGGATAATGTTGGGTCTAGAATGACCCCAAGATATTTAAATTCTGGAGCTAATTCAAGCTCTACTCCATCCAGGAATATGTTTGACTGCTTCAAGTTTAAGGGGCGTTTTGAAAAATACATACCGACAGTTTTTGAGGTGTTCAACATTAGGCATGAGTCCTCCAGCCAGCTATGCATTAATGCTAAAGCAGCTGTAAGATCTTTTGCCACCTGCTGGACACTATTTGCTTGCGTATATATAACTGCATCGTCCGCATACATTTGAGTAAATATATTTGGACAGACTTCAGGTAAGTTATTGATAAAAAGAGAGAACAATAAGGGCCCAAGAACAGATCCTTGAGGAACCCCTGTATCACAGTCTAAATATGGAGATTTAACCCCATCCAACACCACACACTGTTTCCTGTGTGAGAAATATGAGGCAAACCACTGAAGAGCCTGACTGGAGATATTAGACCGAGTCAATCTGGATAACAATATCTGATGGTTTACAGAGTCGAAAGCCTTCCTCAGATCTAAAAATACAGCTCCAACACAGGGACTCTTGTCCAGCAAGCTCTTCAAGTTCTCCACTAACATACACAGGGCAGTATCTGTGGAGTGATGTGCCCGAAAGCCAAACTGCAATGGATGTAATGAGGGTTGGGTGTTTTCTAGGTGAGCAGTGAGGAGTTTAACCACCCACCTCTCAGCTATTTTAGATTGAATTTAGGCGCACCCTGATCTTCCAGCCTCTGTCTTCTGCCTCAGCTCCCAAGTTTGCATACCGCAGCTTCCTATACTCAAATGCTTCCTCAATTGCTTCCTCCCATGGTACTGTCAGGTCAATGACATAAGCACGTTTCTGGGAGTTAAACCAAAGGATGAGGTCTGGTCGCAGAGTAGTTGTTAAGATCTCTGTGGGGAAAATGAGTCTCTGATCCAAGTCGAGTTGTATCTGCCAATCCCTGGCGACCTTCAGTGGTCCCACATCCGGGGTTGAAGGGCTAGTCCTCAGCTTGTCCCTGTCCCAGACAAATGCTAATGGATGCTGATGCTCCTCTTGGTTTGTGAAAGGCTGAGCATTGATGGATTCCCTCTTGTACTCAACCTTTTCAGCAAGACACCTGAGGAACTGGTTGTATTTCCGTGTATCTGCCCTTAGTAAGGCTAGTCCTACAACCAACCAACATGTTCTTGAGTGTTGCTGGGACTGTACACAGGAGCCAGGATGGCTCCTTTCCAAACCACAGCTGCAGATTTATGGGGGAAGGCAGCACATCGTATGTGGCTCATGTGATGAGACATCGCCTATTAGACTCCATTCTGAAACTGTTTTTGCACTGAAAACACTACATCCGGATGAACAGAATCAAGCTTTTTGGGAAGATGAAAAGTATTTTTTTCAGTCATAAAACAAAGAACATCAAACACTATTGTTTATGCACATGTTGATCATTCACTTTGTGGATCACAAAACTAACTAAATGATTGCTGATTGCCACTAAAGCAATTTGGACTCAAATGCAGGACTCTTAATTTAAAAGATCAAAAGGTTTATTTACAGCATAAGCAAAGATGAAGACTTCAAACACAATGTCAGTGTTAATAAAAGCCTCAGTTCCAGAAAGGCAGGCTATTCCACAGATGCAATTACTCCACAGAGTCTTTCTCATCAGACTCAAGTTTTCAGCTCCTACCTTAAGTACTGGTAGTGGAGTCAAGGGTGGGAACTGAGAATAAGTCATGTAAAATAAATATTTGACCACCTAAAACCAGCCAAAATTCTGGTTCCCACAGACCAGGCACACAGATTGGAGTCAATCAGCCTCCAATGCACTCTTTTCTGACTTCTGGTTTCTCACTAGTGGTTTGCATTGGATCAGAGTCAGTGTAACTACTGACTGCATGGAGCTGTTCTGTTGCAATGTGGACACTCAAAAACACAGACTTTCTAAAACGATGACGCACTTTAGGCATGTGATGCAGCCATGTGACCAATTAAACAAAGATAGCGGAGGGCATTATACAGCAGTTGTTTTGATTGCTCTCAATTATGACAGCCCTAAAAAAGATTAATATCAGTTTGTACTCACTCGCTTTTGTGCATGTGCAGGACTGGAACGTAAGCGTTTTGGGCTGTTTCAATGTGGACGCACAACTCTGTGAAAACGACTGAAAACGCTAGTGTGGACGCAGAGCGTTTTCACACAAAAACGCAGTTTTCAAATCTATGTCAAATCATGTCAGGTTTGTTCACACTTTGTCTCCCAGCAAGATCATGGAGGAGATTGCAGGAGACCTGTAGTCACCCTAGAACAGCTGGACAGGACTATAGAAGGTCTTTAACCCATCAATATGACCAGTATCTGCTGGAGCCCTACAAAATGACCTCCAGCACAGTTTTGTGAATGTCTCTGACCAAACAATCAGAAACAGATTTCACGAGTGTCCCGAGGTCTCAACATGCTCTAGTGGGTCCTATGCCTGTTACAGTTGAGCCCGACTGGCATGTTCCATTAAATACCAAAATTGGCATATGGCGCCAGGTGTTTTTCACAGATGAGATCAAGTTCACCCTGAGGACATGTGACAGACGTGAAAGAGTCTGCAGAAGCTGGGGAGAACATCCATCCATCCAATTCATCTATGGATGTTTGTTTATTTGTTGTTGTCTACAACAACAACAAATTCAAAAAAGGGTAAACTTGGGTAAACCAACAGAGTCATAGCAGTTGGAGAAGTAGGTGGTCAAAATATATTTGAGATTATAAAAGTTCTTATGAGTTGAAACTTCATATTTAAACAGGTTCACCTAATGTAGCTGTGATTCAAATGCCAAAATAATTCTATAGGCCTATAAACTTTGTACACACCAAAGCTGTTTTCTGCCTTCCGTTCACTATGAACAGGCATGTATTTTCGGTTTATGCATGCCCAACTTTGTGCTGAAATGTTTAAAAGAATGTGAAGTATGAGCACAGGCTCACTATGTGAAAACAGCTGTAGCAGGGAAACCCGGGAGGACTTAGTTATGCTCGGCAGTTTGTTGCAGGCCAATACATGTTGGCAAAACAACATGCAGACATTACTCAAACAGCTGATAAGTGACATGTTTGCTTATGTGCCTCCACCATGTTTGCACAATTCAGCTTTCCAGAATTCTTCAATCCAGTGGAGTTTTTAGCTGCTGTACAGAGCAAAGTACAGCACAACATAGTAGGTTTTGTAATAGCCTCTAAATGCCAGGTATTTCAGATGTGAGGGAAAACAGCAGCTGACAGCTATCCACCATGCCTGCAACACACCGGGCTTTTGCTCTCATCTCTCTGCTGTCCTTCAGCGCAGCAGCACCAACAGTAGACGACTGCAATCAGCTGACCCAGCCTCTGCAAGCTAACGAGCTTCACCAGGTACAGGTCCCTTGACCTCTAACCTCAGCTGTCTTTCTCCCTCACAATATGACAATTAGGCCCAGAGTTGTTTTGTCAGTTTTCCCAGCTTTGGCTCTTCACACCTTGCCATGTAGTGGGCTGATTGGGGTGGCGGTAGCTCAGTTGGCAGAGCAGGTCAGCCACTAACCAGAAGGTTGGTGGTTTGATCCCAGGCTGCTCCAGTCTGCAAGACCCATGTTGCTCTCCGATGCATCCATTGGTGTATGAATGGTAGATTCTTACCACTTAAGAGCTCAGAAAAAAAGTGCTTGTGTGATTGGGTGAAGTGCTTTAAGTGCTCAGACAGAGTAGAAAAGTGCTATATAATAACCAGTCCATTTACCAAGGATTTAAACCATGCTTTATGAACACTGGCATTTGAATATGGAAGCTTTGGCTCTAAACAAAATAATGTGGTCAAAGGAACGGTCACAAAAAACTGAGCTATCAGACAGTGTGGGATGTTTCAGGAAGTGGACCAAACCCAGATGTTAGCCACAGACTAACAATCAACAGTTATAATGACAAGATATTTCTGCAGACAATGATGCCTTTACACATGCTACATGTGTCAGTGCGATAACACAATTGGTCCCCATGTGTCCAGATGTGGCTAATGATTTGCAATTTAGAGGTAGATGGATCTAATCTCATTTAGCCAGATTAACCAAATTTGACAGGCAGCATTTTATTCATGATGATATTGTAATGTTATATACATTTGAGACCTGAAAAGTGAGACAATGTAGAAAAGTGGCTGTTATTTCACAACAGCTAATGCAATATCTTTTCCTCTTTTTTAATTTTTGAATTTCATTAAAAGCAGCTATTGTTTGCAGTTTCATAAGAAAGCAGTTGCAGTGACATACAGAGGTAAAATACCAAAAATTGTATCCATATTCAAACCTTTCTGAACCTAACTGTATGTTCTTTCACTCTGAATAGATCCTGGGTAGGTGGATCTTTATTCAGGGGCTTGCCGGTAACGGTAGCTTGGGCGACACTTTGAGGTTTGTGGAAAGTACGTGGATGGTGCTGAATACAACATCAGACAGTCAGACCCTGCAGGCAGAGATAGCTGGCCGAGTGGTTCAACAGCTGGACCAGTCTGTTCAGCCACAGTAAGTATTTTTAAGTATTTTTCCCTGTTCTCTAATCTGGAGGGGGGCAGTAAATATTCAGATAGCAATGGTGATCCTGGCAAAAGCAAATGGCCATAAGTCAAAAACTGGTTGAGGCAGACAACTAGATGATGACACTGTTTCAACAGAAACACGAGACACTGGAGAAGAAAATCCAAACCTACATGGGCTTCTGTTAAAAAAGTGATATATCTCTTATATCAGTGCCAATACCAATACATTTAACTTACCTATATTTGTAATTTACAGAGACTAAAATTACATGTTTTTTGCATATTGAGCTAATTCTTTACATTTCGACGTTAGAGTTCCAAAGATGGAGGACGCCTCCATCCCGACCAATTCCCAGGGACCTGAGCTTTCTTCAAACCCTAGCTCCCACCCTGTCAGCAGTTCCACACCCCATCTGGTCATGAAGTAAGCCATATGCTTCTAATATTATTAAGAGAGAATTAAACCCTACCTTCATCACTTACTAGTCAAAGTAAACAACAACCACTTTTTATTTGTGTACTCTGGTGTGGGATCTAAGGCCAAAGTCGGCTGCACACAGGCAACCACGCTCAAAGCAACTCTCTGCAATGTTGGCTCTGGCCTTTGTCTTTCATTTACATACATCTGTTCCTTTGTAAATCGCTAACCTCTGTTCAGAACTGAATTCCCAGAGTTTTTCATCAATGTCACATTTCTGGAGGGATTTTTTAAGGGTGTTATGAGGTGGGTAGGTGATATGTGTCATACACAGGTGAGTTGTTGTTGTTTGTGCATAGCTTCATCATAGCTACCATAGCCACCACAAGTCAGGAGAAAATTGAGGTAAGACAGCTGTTCTCATAGTAGACGCAGGTAGCTGAACAGTAGATTGTTTAATTAAAAACCCACTGTGTGCACAGAGGCAAAACTAAGAAAACTGTGTCTTTGTCCAACCAATCAGAATCAGAATCAGAAAGGGTTTTATTGCCAAATGTTGAGCAGGTTTACAACATTAGGAAATTGCTGCGGTACTTAGTGCAAACATACTGTCATATAACGCTTAAATAGACATAAAAATAAAAATAAGAATTAAAAGTGCTAAGTAGATAGATATATACATGAGTGCAGGTGGTGATCAGTGCCAAACATGGAATGATGCAGTGAACACAGCGTAGGGTCATGTGTTAGTGGTGCCAACAGTCATACGGTTATTGTCCATGTGTCCAACAGCAGAGGGGAAGAAACTGTTCTTATGGCGAGAGGTTCTGGTGCGAATGGACCGGAGCCTCCTGCCTGAGGGGAGCAGGTCAAACAGACTGTGTCCAGGGTGAGAAGGGTCAGCTGAGATCCGAGCTGCACGCCCCAGTGTCCTGGAGGTGTACAGGTCCTGCAGAGATGGGAGTCTGCAGCCAATCACCTTCTCAGCAGAGCGCACAACACGCTGCAGTCTCTGTTTGTCCCTGATAGTGGCTCCAGCGTACCACACGGTGATGGAGGAGGTGAGGATGGACTCGATGATTGCAGTGGAGAATTGCATCATCGTCCGTGTTGGCAGGTTGAATTTCTTCAGCTGCCTCAGGAAGTACATCCTCTGCTGGGCTTTCTTAATGACGGAGGTGATGGTGAGCTCTCACTTCAGGTCCTGGGTGATGGTGGTACCCAGGAAGCGGAATGAGTCCACAGAGGTGATGGGGGTGTCAGTCAGGATGATGGGGGGGAGTGGGGCTGTGTGCTTCCTGAAGTCGTCCACAATAATCTCCACTGTCTTCTGGGCATTCAGCACCAGGTTGTTGTGGCTGCACCAGGACACCAGAAGTTCAACCTCCCTCCTGTAGGCAGACTCATCCCCGTCCGAGATACAGACCTGTTGGCTCTGTATGCAAACTGCAGGGGGTCCAGGAGGGGGGCCGTGAGGGTCTTGAGATAGGAGAGAACCAGGCGCTCAAATGACCTCATGACCACAGATGTCAGAGCCACGGGTCTGTAGTCATTTAGTCCAGCGATCCTAGGTTTCTTGGGGACAGGGATTAGGGTAGAGGACTTGAAGCAGGCAGGCACATGACATGCCTGCAGTGAGGAGTTGAAAATGCCAGAAAACACTGGGGCCAGCTCGTTTGCACAGTGTCTGAGGGTGGCAGGAGACACACCATCTGGGCCAGGAGCTTTTCGAGCATTCAGACTCTTAAACTGCTTCCTCACATCTGCTTCATGAATATGAAGAGTTGTAGTGGGAGAAGGTGGTGTGAAATCCTCCTTGGTGTGGGGTTTGGAGGGAGGTGTTGTAGGTGAAGTGTTTGATGGGGGTGATGGCTCTATGGAGGGGGGAGAGGTGGGGGAATGAGTGTCCAAAGTGTCTCTATTGTTGGGGCCGTTGGAGGTGTGAAGGCTGCCTGATGGCTCGTCAAAACGGCAGTAAAAGTCGTTGAGGGTGTTGGCCAAGAGCAAGTCATCAGTGGAGTGGGGGGTTTTAGGCTTGTAGTTGGTGATATTCCTAAAACTTTTCCACAGACCGAGTCATTCTCTGAGATCTGCTGCTGCATCTTCTCAGACTGCTGATGTTTAGCAACGTCCACTTCTTTAGTGAACCTGTACTTGGCCTCTCTGTAGCAGTCCCTGTCTCCACTTCTGAACGCCTTTCTCTTTTCCAGCCACAGCTTTTTGAGTTTAGGAGTAAACCAGGGTTTGTCATTGTTATAACTCACCCTGGTGCGTGATGGCACAATGCTGTCCTCACTGAAGTGGATATAGGAGGTGACAGTGTCCGTAAACTCATCCAAGCTGTTAGAAGCAGCCTTCAATCATGGACCTAACTGTAGGGTGAGGAGCTCATTCATCTGAGAGGTGATCAGATTAACTGAGATGTATTGTGCTGTTCTACAAATCATAATGGCGGAGATAATGGTGGAATAGTTTTTGATAGCAAAGCTGTTCTCTGGATATATCCTATTCTCCACCTGTTTCTCAACTCTCACTCAGAGATCTGCATTTACACTGTTTTATTCTGGCTAGCATGTTACTCCCTACCTCGCGCTGCGTCAACAGGTCTGCTGGTTTTTTAACCTCAAATTTCACATCCTTATTTAATGTTTGATAGTGTTTCAGTAGATAAAGGTAAATGGCTTGGACATTAATTGAGCTGTGGTTTGGGGGAGGCCTCGAAGGGGACTGGTGACGGCTCCCGATGTACAAAATAGAAGAGAAGAAGTTGAAAAGGCGAGGGAGGGTGTGAATTGGGGGAACATATCCGGTCGTTCAGTCTGCTGTAGTTACATCCTAAGGTTTTAAAAACTGAGCTTAAATAAATGATTAGCGGTAATAAAAGCCGAGGGAGGTCAACAGTGATCACTGACTGTTTTAGGAGCTTTTTGAGATTAAATAGAAGAAAATACATAATATTAAACATGTTAACAACACAAAAGCCATATTAAACGCAGACTACTTTAGGCCCGGAAGTAGGATTCGTCACATCATCGCTTAACGACCGGACATTGATCAGAACCGGAAGGAGCATGTTTGGAGGTGTGGTCCCACTCCTGAAATTCCAATACTTCCAATTTGCTATACTGTTGGCAGAAAGCTGGTTGATACTGAAATGAACTGATTGCAACTTTATATAAAAACTAGTGTCGTTGCATCATGCAATTTTTATATTCTTCAAAATATTAGTTTAATCAGAAAGTGAAACTCTTGAGATTAAGAGTATCTATAGTAAGAGCAGTGGCAGAAGAAACCAGAACTCCCAGTGAACACCCACGTAAGCAAACTCTACACAAAGAGGTCCACTCTGGGGTAACCCAGGAACAGCAACAGCAACGGTGGTCATTACTGAGCCACCATGCCGCCCTCATTTGTGTTGATTAAAAAATGCCACAGATTACTCTGTTTAGAACTCAGTCTTCTATTATTAAAGTCAAATCAGGTTTGAAAGTGTCGATCAAGGATGCATTCAGATGAGAAAAACGTCATGGTGTGCAAGTCAATATTTCTTTTGGTGTCTCATTATCAATCCAGATGAAATTTTAATGTTGCCATTTTCCACTTCCATTCTGCTTGATCATTGTTTTAGGGAGGATCGCTGCCTCAGGAATGTTCAGAACATGTCCCTAGTTGATGGCAAAGACTTAGAGTTCTACAGTAAGTTGCTTCAGTGAACAACATACAGCATGTACACATGTAATCACATCAGTTACATCTGTCACTCAGGTCTGTGATGTTTGTCACAGTACAATTTGCATGCTCAGTTGATCAGAATTGTTATCCTCCCATCATGAATGCTTGTGTTTTGTTGCACAGTGAAAATTGCCAGTTCCTATCACAGGTTCCTGCAGACCTGCTCTGACTGTCTGCTCATGCACACCTACGATAAAGTAGCCAATCACCAATTGTTCTACTTGTTTGGTAAGTATGAGCAGTGATGGAGCATTTACTAAAAGAACTGACAAGTAAAACAGTAAAATATTTACTTGATGTATTTACTTGATGATTCATTGTATATTTTAACTGCAATTAATGAGTTGTAGTCAACTGACAATTCTTTGGCTATTTCAAATAAGGGTGGAAGGGTGGACCACTTTGGCATTCAACTCATCATTTCTTTTAGTATCTCACTTTCCTATTTGTGAAGAAGTAAGAAAAGAATATAAAAATCCCCAAACCAATGAGAAACTAGTTGTAGAGCCCAGTATGGATTTTCGCAAATGGATTTTTCTACAACAAGTTAACTGATCAAGTGATTAATCATTTTAATATTCATCAACTAGACTATAATTGTCTTCCATCTAAATTGTAGCCATGTCTGAATACAAAGTAGCTTGAATTCAATCAGGGCTGGACTGGGACAAAAAATCGTCCTGGGCATTTTGACTAGAGAACCACAAAGACATAAAACCTTTGAATGAAAACAAATGCTGTTGTGACAGTGATGTACACTGTCTTGTTGGTATATATGTATGATTTCTATACATTTTACATCAGATGACCACTTTGGTTGTTTTGAGAATAATAGATTGCTGAATATACATTAGAGTTAAAGAGACTGTATTTTAGGGTGGCTTGCAAAATTATAATATGGAGTTTGCTAGTGTGTAAGAATACAAACAGAAAAGGCCTGGAATGTGAACAATGAACTGGGGTGCAGGGCAGGAGAAGAATTAACCCCCACCCCCAGGACAGAAGCAAGAGTTACTGCAAGAGTTACTGAGGGTGAGGGGCAGACAAATAACAAAAGGACACTACCTTAAAAGGAGATGGGGGTCAGGGTGTCAGCACCCCTGGCTACTGTACCAGTGTTTTTCCATTGTGGGGGTGTTTACTATAGGAGGAGGATACCAGAGACTAAAACTGTAGCTGTTGTGTTGAATTCTTGAGATCA
This sequence comes from Simochromis diagramma, assembly GCF_900408965.1. Lineage (NCBI taxonomy): Eukaryota > Metazoa > Chordata > Actinopteri > Cichliformes > Cichlidae > Simochromis > Simochromis diagramma. Next base: position 1,837,132 of record NW_024387398.1, read on the forward strand.
GCCTTTAGAATAGGACTGCAAAGGACTGCAGTGTGCTGATCTCCAGATGTATCTGTAAGGAAAAATGGGTAACAAAAGGATTGTGTGAAACTTGGAAACATCTCTGCATGATCTCTACCAACACGAAAGGATCGGAGAGAGCGGCGTTGTCTCCCACAGTTGTAAGATTCAGACATTTTAAATGAGAATAAGAAAGAAAAGTATTTCTTTGTGCCCCCCTCCTCTCCCTGTTAATGCTCTACTTGGCCCCCTGGCAAAACTTTGCTAGACCCGCCCCTGCACAATTACCAGCTGTCAATCACTTAGAAAAGGATGCTGGTGTTATTTGTCTCAGAAACAGTTCATAACTTCCCTTCAACTCATTCATGTCACCTATCATGTTTCTCCATCACCTGTTCAGCTCTGATGATCCAGTAAGGACATCTCCTGGTTTCATCTTCATGTTTCCCTCTCACCAGATAACCAACCTGACATCATGACCAGCAGCTTTACGGCTGAGGCTCCAACAAACATCAGCAGATCCTAGAAAGTAATATTAAATCAATTAAATAAATGATTTAATAAATAAATTAAATAAACAACTTATCAGGCTTTAACATGCTGCATGTATGTTTAGCGCAACATCCGCTGGTTTCCTCTTTCTGGCGCAAAGTGGGCGATAAACAAACAAGAGAGATGGGACCTGAGACAGAAAAGCCGATCAGCTGATCATTGATCAGTTTCATAACTGAAGTAGCAACAGGAGAGGGAGGGGGAGAGAGTGAGAGAAGAAGAAGCTGTGCAGCGGAGGACACAGATTAACTCCAGTTTTGTGTCTGTTTTTTTATTCTAGGTGAAGCACGGGACAAACTGCGTTCCTTTTCGCCTCAATACCATTTTCTTCTGTTTGAATGTGATAAGACTGCTTTCAGAGCCGTTGCCCAAGCAAGGAGGAGAGTGTATCCGACCTCCTCGGCTGTAACTGTTCCAGCCCAGAGTCGATCATGACCAATTGGCCAATCGACCACCTGTCATTGTTTATACCGTTACAAAAAAACATAAAAACTAAAAGTCACCATCGCCCTTTGTGCCCGATACTCAGTCACAGTACTTCAAAAACACAATTACATTCCATTTCTGGGTTTAAAAAGTTCCCTGTCATTTTTTTTAATTTAGCAAAATTCAATTCACTTTTATTTATATAGTGCCAAATTGCAACAATAGTTGTCTCAACGCACTTAAAAAAGAGTGAGAAAAGGACAAACAAAAGGTTGTTTTTACACCTGGCTGTGCAGACTGCCCTCCATGTGCTATACAGACTGAGTACTGGCCAATACATTTACCTAACATGTCTTACTTCTGTTTGTTGTTATTTCATAAAATTGTTAAACAACACATCTGTGTTAATTGTAGCAGGTTTATATTGTAACAGATATTGTAACATTTAAGTAACCAGCAGGCTAACTGAAGCTGTCAAATAAGTGCAACATAGAGTAAACTCTTTTAAGTAGTGGAGGTAGTTCTTTAAGGAGGCAGCTGCCCGATCACACGAAACAAACAAAATACGCTTTAGGATTCAAACATCCTCGAACACTAGTGTGAGCACAATACATTCTAATGGTGCTTTTCCTGCTGTTGTTCTCTGCAGCGAGGAACAAGACTGTGACAGCTTCTGATTTAGAGACCTTCAGAAAGCAAGGTGAATGCCTCAGGTTTCCCACGACACCCAAGTTTAACTACAACCCTAACAATGGTAAGCACCACATATCGTCTACATTGAAATAGAATATGAAATCAATCTGCTACATAACTTAAATGCAGTAGATTGCCCAGTGAGCAAGTTACTGATAGGTTCGTAGCATAAACCTATTCGCTGGAACGTTCAAGACAATTCTACTACACAGCAAAAGCAAGACACAAGTAGTCAAAGTTCTTTGTGTTACTCATGCATGAGGGAGAGGACTGGATGAGCGCCGTTCCTTCGCTTGACCTCAGTTGCTCTCGTCTGCGCCCTTGTAACACTGCTCTTTTATTGAGGTTACATGAATGAACATATGAGTCTTACATAGGTATACATGTTTACATGTAGACAAAGAGTACAGTGTGTGTGTGTGTGTGTGTGTGTGTGTGTGTGTGTGTGTGTGTGTGTGTGTGTGTGTGTGTGTGTGTGTGTGTGTGTGTGTGTTGTGTGGTCAAGATGTGACCCCATAAATGAATTCCCTAATCCTGCTGGTCTGGAAGTCCAGCCGTTCATCTAAACAAAAGGCAGTTAGACTAAAACAGATATACTTGTGTTTGCTATACCATAAAACAAAAAAAGAAGGTACGACCTCTTCTCGTGACCCCAGGATGTGAGTGTGTTTGCCAGAACACTCTGGAAGGCACACAGAGTCTTTACAGACTGCTAAGGATCAAACCTCTATCAATATGCAATTGATTATAAAACTCTAAGCATATATGAGTAAATATTTCTAAGCATAAATGACAACCTAATAATATAAACCTGACAGTTACCACACACTGAAAATGGTGTTGTAGAACAGGTTATCCCTGAACTTGTTTTAGCATTTCGGTTCATGAGTACAATAAAGCTTCAGAGGTGCTGGAAGATGGGGGTCTAATCATTTTTTGGCTGAAAGAAATCATCTCATACATCATGGACAATTTCTCAGTTTGTGATGTAATCTATCTTCTTGGGTAGGCAGGTTGAGTGTGAGGAAGTAAAACTTAACATAAGGAGGTCTATAAAGAAAAGGCACAATACAGTGTAAGCTTTGTTAGATTATTTGGTAGCTGTAACTCAGGAAGTACAGCATGTCATCTAATAGTTGGGAGGGTTTTTTTTTTTTTTTTTTGCTCTAATCAGTAGCCTATGCAATGTATCCTTGGTGAAGAAACTAAATGCTCTCCAATACATGAGGGATGCATCCAGTGAGGGATATTGTATATAGTGCTTGAGTAGAGATTATATATAAGAATCTGTCCATGCATTAGGATAATAAATAAAATAATTCTAAAGATTTATTGTTGATTTATTGTGATGGGCAGCAGATTCCAGATTCCTCTAACAGTCCAAAGACATGCTGTCATTGGGGTTAGGTTAATTGGTGATTCTAAATCGCCCATAGGTCTAAATGGTTGTCTTTCTCTAAGCGTTAGCCCTGCTTCAGGCTAGTGATCTGTCCAGGGTCTACCCCACCTCTGTGACAGCTGGAATAGGCTCCCTGTGACCCTCATAAGGATAAGATAATTCACTTCATTACTTAAATCACGCTGCTGTTATTGTGTATATGCTGCTGTTATTGTGTATATATTTATTTATATTTCTTCATACATTCTTATATAGTTCTATATTGTGTATTTTGTTGTACAGTTATTTTATTTTCAACTTTAATTTATATATTTTATCTTATTCTCCCAGTTAAATTTACCCTTCATTCTAATTTGTGTTGTACAGTTATTTCATTTTTAACCTTAATTTATATTTTATTCCTTCCTAGTTAAATTTACACTTTTTAATTTTTCATATTTATTTCCTATCTTATTCATAGCCTTTTCCTTTTTTGTTTTCTTTAGGTCACGAGCAGTTGTCCAAGCATTTCACTACATATCGTACTGTGTATGACTGTGTACGTGACAAATAAAATTTGAATTTGAAATTTGAATTTGAAGCGGAAGTGAATTGATGGATGATTTATTGTTTTGCAGCTGAAAATAACATGCTAGCCAGTTAGCACATAGGCTTAAGGTTCAATGGGTTGGTTTAGCTCAGGCAGTAGAGCAGGTTATCTACTTATCACAAGAATGGTGGCTTGAGCCATGCCTGCTCCAGTCTGCATCCTTGGACAAGGTGATAACTCTCTGATGGATCCGTTGGTGTTATAAAGTAATTATACAGAAAAAACAGAAAGAAAGCGAATGAGACAAGTTCTATAAAGTGCTTTGAGCGCTCAGGTATAGTAGAAAAGCGCTATATAAAAAAACATGTACTTGCCAACCAGTTGTGGTGGTTTCAAGGGAGCAACCAGACAGAGGGACCAACTCCACCACCTTTAATTGTAGCTAATGACAATAGTCTGCACTCCAACAACTCCAACCAGAGTTAGAGTTCACGGCCAGCAAGAATTGGAGATTATGTATCAGAATTTCAGGAGGAGGACCACACCTCCAAACACGCTCCTTCCGGCTGCCATCTATATAGGTTCCCCTAGTTCTGCCATCTGATCATTCTCGTTTACGTGTCCCACCCTCACTCCCTCCTTCTACTCCATTCTTCAACTTCTTCACTCCTATTTAGTACATGGGGATCTGCCAGGCCCGGGAGCCATTGCCAGTCCCCTTCGAGGCCTTCCCCAAACCGCAGCTCAATTTATGTCAAAGCATTCACTACTAAAACGCTGTCAAACTTATAATGAGGACGTGGGCCCAGCTAGTGAAAGACTTACCAAATAAATTGCTTGCACATGAAAAACATAACATCCCAATTATTTGATCTTTCACTTGAAATGTGCACACAAATGCATGTTGATCCTTATACCGACCTCCACTGCAAACACAATGCAAATCTGACAGTTACAGTGAGTCACTGTAACATCCAGTCGGCCCTCTGGTCAGTCACACATCTTGGGAATCATGTTGAAGGACAGGCAGTGAAAAACACAGTGAATGGAGATGGAGCTCTTTGGGTAGCAGAATTAATGGCCGACTGACTAGCTAAGATTTGTTTTACTCCCACATTTCTTAATGCACTTCTGCTTTCTCAAATACCACTCTGGACCCTGCTTGTCCCCAATCCAAGCTAAGATTGCAAAGCTTCTCAAGAAGATTGTCATGCAGTTGCTGGTTGCTGTTGGTTGCAGTTTAGTTGCTGGATGATTTCCATGTTATAGCAGTATCTGGTAATACAAGATGAAAGTTAAAGAAAAAACATATATAAACATGAAGTAAGAAAGACTACAGCAAACTTATCTTTGCACGTTTCACAATGTTAATGACTCCAAAGTTCATCTCATCACAAGAATCTGTGCCATTGTAGTTAAAGTAAGACAGGATGAGAAACAATAGAATTTACAGCCACTGCCATCTATTGTGTAAGAACATGACCCCTTGGAGAGAAAGGTAATCTGTATATTTAGCATTTAATGGAGGGTAAAGGACACTTGGAGGTGGGGAGGACCTAAGGATTTGCATTTGATGTCACTTCTCCAGAACGATCAGTTTATCTTACTATTCCTGTTTGTCTGTGAATCTTTATTCCCTTTACAGAACTGTGTCCTGTGGAGGAAAAGAAGTCAGAATCCACACCTCAACAAAACCTCCACTAACAAGAGTTCTTAATAACACTGCCACTGCTATTGTCAAACTTACGCTGTTGATTGGTTTTTACTCATGATTTAGTTGAAAGAAATTTGACAAGTTTGAATGTCCAAACTGTTAAGTAATTTTTACTAGTAGTAATCAGCTAAGGCATTTGATCTTTCTGAATGTAGACCTGCACTGAGGACAGACTGTCTGGCTGCTGAGTTTGGTTCTGTTTCTGTTCTGTGGATTTGTTTGCAGTGTTTTGTTTGTCTGTTGAACTGAAATTAAAAGTTTGATTAAAATACTAAACAAAAGTAAGAATGCCTGCTTTTGTAACAGAACAAATAAACAAAATTAGGCAATTATAAGGCTTCTCATAAAAAACACTAAATGCAAAAGGGTTTATCAAAACACAAAGCATTCATATTAACCTAGTAAAGCTAAAATATGAGGCTACGGATGATAATAAATTAGGAGCCATTTTGGAGCCAAAAGAGCCGACTCTGAAAAGACCTGTACTTCCCATCACTAGTCAGTAAGCCACAAAAACCACATGTCACGTTCGCCACTGACAGAAAATGGCAGTAAACATGTTTTTAAAACTTTAAGCACTTATTTCTTAAATCCAGCTCCACACACGGTGTTACGTCTATGTCAGTTATGTGTAGTTTTGCATGTCCCCTTTAACCCAAAGGAGATCCTTAAATATCCTGAATTGTTCCTAATGACAAAAACTGGCAGCTTCCCAAAAAGTGCAATAATATTGTTATATATTAATATTGTTTTGCACTTTAAATGAGTCAGTCTTTTAAAACTACTTCTGTCTAAGATATTCGTATCAAGTATAATTATATTTTGGGGGTTTTAACCCTTTGAAGGCCAGTATGTTTACATAGCTGCACTGTTTTTTAACTGGAAAAAAACCCAATAAACTAAAATATTTTCCATAAAATACATTTCAAGAAAGATTTCATTGCTATTATAATTAGGCCTTTAGATTGGCACCAAGGTTGATTTTGATTCATCATTATTTTTTTTGCAGGGGCACAGTAAATGTAATAATCATAACCTATAATGGTATATGATGTTTCACTTTTTCCACACTAAATATTTATTACCTTGCTAACGTAAATAAAAATACAAGCTCAGTTTGAACTAGGAAAATATTTATTTTAGAAAGATAAACATGAACATTTATGTTGTTGGGGATGGGGAGAGAGACAGACAGGGAGAGAGGTAGTAAAGTAAAGTGTGCATGTTAGTCCCCGTAGGGAAATAGTTCCTCTGCATTTAACCCATTCACCCAGTGAAGCAGTGGGCAGCCACCAGTGCAGCGCCCGGGGAGCAGTGTGTAGGGACGGTACCTTGCTCAGGGGTACCTCAGGGTAGCCGTTCAGTGGAGTCGAACCCCCGACCTTCCAATCATGGGGCCACCACTCTACCTACTGAGCTATCCCTGCCCTAGTATGTGTCTGGGTGTGAGAGTCCTGCTCAGGCGGCACAGTCGTTACAAATGGACACACTGTGGTCCTTGCATGTATACTTCTCACATTTGCAGCAGGTGTTGACAACTCTTCTCCTTTTTTCTTTGCAAAGTTCGCACTGCCTCCTGCTCTTACATTGAGTGATGGGAGCGGTCCATGCAGCCGCTGCAGTCATATCTGTGACTACTGCTGCAGCGGCTGATGAGCGAGGAAGGCGCTCTCTCTTTGCTATGTGTGGGTTCACCAGCATTTCTCCCACTTCTTCAATGAAGAGCCTCCGTCTGCATCCTTTCTGCTTCTGCCAGGATGACTCGATTGATGTCCACAGGACGTAGGCATTGTAAAGTGAAACATCAAGGACGTTGTGGAAGAGGGCCAGTGGCCAGTAATTTGTTCTCCTCCTGCAGGAGTAGGTGCCAACAACCTAACAAAAAAAAAAAAAAAGCATAAAACATACATATATTTTAGACAAGAATATGAGCAAGAATGAATAACTATATGCATAACTGGTTCAGGGCTCGCAAAATTTCAAAATCCCCGGTTGCCCTTCGGGCAGGGACTCTTTAGTTTTTGGTAGCCCAAAATAAATTTAAGTAGCCCGAATAAAGAAGAGAGCAATTTTTTGATTGATGTTTTGTTTCCTGTTTAGTTTCCTTTACAATATTATACATTAAAGTATAATATTGTAACGGAAACAAAACATTAAACAAAAAATTGTTGAAACACAAATTACAACATTGTATAAAAATTACAATCATCAACTCAAATACTTGGTTCTAATTGAACAGAAATTTCTATGAACTTGTAAGAACTGTGTAGGACATGAATCAGTCTGTGTCAGATCAGAATTTGAAATTTCCACTGAAGTCACGGGTAAGAGACAAGTGGAACCAAGATCGAGGCCATTTGCTTTTTGAAGCTTGCAAAGACTGCTAAATTGTGCCAGTGGTAGTTCACTCTTTGCAACATAGTATGCTGTTCTATTTGCAATTGGTGTTTGTTCTGGGAAAGATATTGCAGACTGAGCAATAATGCATTTCTTGCATTTCTCATGGGTTCTAATGGGGGCCTTTCTTAAAATGACTGGTCCCAGTAACAAAGGCGCTTGTTGACTCAGAAATCCAGGGAAAACCAACAACACAGCCGGCAGAACATTATGTTATTTACACGGGTGCACATAAGTGGTCCGCAGGTGCCGCATTCGCTGTCAAAATAAAAGACGCACCAGATAAGAAGTTGCAACGCGCGTTTGCGTCCATATAAAAGGCACTGTTTTTGTCCGCTAGAGTGGGATTTTCACGGCACATTCTGCACCACATCTCTGTGCGTTCATCATTTGTTTGAAGCCAGCTCACCTCCTGCAACCACTTTTCCGAGAATACGTGCTTCTTTTGTGGTTCGGACTCCTTCTGACATTTCTTTGGAGGTGGAGGAACGCCAAAGCAATTGCTTAAAGGAGCTTGCTTCTTCGACATCTTGAAAAGTTCTAAACAAATGTCTGTCCTCCTCCAGAAAATCTTATGTACGCAAACACGCGTTGCAACTTCTTATCTTGTGCGTGTTTTTTTATTTTGACAGCGAATGCGCACCTGCGGACCACTTATGTGCAGCCCTGGTTATTTAGCTCATCATATCGCAGCCACAGAAATTCTTTTGTCCATGAAACCATAAAGCTGCACTTTCTTTTTGCCTTATAGTCTGATTTGTCATAACTTTTCCGTTTTGTGGTAAGCTTTTCTTTGGCTGTCACTTCTTCACCCTGACCCTGTCTTATTTGGCTCAGCAGAACTAAAATACATATCCTGCTGCTTTTACACACGGACTCATATAACGCTCAGCGATTCTCTGCGCCATCAACCTCTTACATGTTTAAGCTGCGGGAGATTTCACTTGTCATGTTTGCATAGTAAGCTAACGATTAATAAGACGATGTCAGAGGAATTGGTGCACAAATTATCATCACTCACAGATCAGTGCTGTCGCTCTCTATACACAGTTCGCGCGATTGCAAAGTGAAAGCAAAAAACAAGCGCAAATTCAAACGCGATTTCAATATGTCACATATTGACAGTGGCTCACCGATGCCAATGACATAATTACCCAGCTACATTTCCGAAAGAATGCAAAAGCACTGACATATATTTTTCCTTCCTCTGACAGCCCGACGGGCAGGGCAGAGATAGATTTTGGTACCCCGACTGGAAAAATCGCTAGCCCCGGGACGTCGGGCTAGCGATTTTGCGAGCCCTGTGGTTCGTAATGACACCTACCTTATCAAGGTTGTCGACACCTCCTTTGCATTTGTTGTAATCTTCGATTATTACAGGCTTTCTCTTCCCTTCTTTGCTCACGTCTGGGCGGCGGTGTTTTGTGCTTAGTAGCAGCACATTCTTGCCCCGTCGGGGGATGTAAGACACAAGTGTGTGGGTGTTCGTAAAAGCGAAGATGGAGGAGAAGATCTCTCTCTTTTTTGCCTGGAGCAAATGAGGTGGAAGCTCAGGCTTGTTTTGGCGAATTGTGCCAACCAGGGCCATTTTCCTCTTGAGTAGCTCATCTGCCAGTGCACAGGAAGTGAAAAAATTATCACAGGTGACGACGTGTCCCTGGAGCCCCTCTGTCATGTCCAGGACCACCCTCATCCCCTGGTTGACTTCAACACGATCTGGAGCTGCTTTGCCCGTGTACACCTGCAGTCTCCAGGCGTAGGATGTTTTGACATCACAGGCTGCCCAAATCTTGATACCATATTTGGCCGGCTTCTTTGGCATGTACTGCCTGAAGCTACACCTGCCTCTGAACGCGACGAGTTGTTCATCCACACAGAGATCTCTGTCTGGGCTGAACAGCATCTCCAGGCGGTGCGTCCACATATTCCAGACTTTGCGGAAGGGAGCCATCTTGTCAAGACGGCGTGGGGGGCGGGATAGCTTATCATCGAACCGCAGTGCTCTGCTGATGTTCTGAAACCTCTTCTCGGACATCGTAGCCCGGAAAATGCTCCGTCCCCATTTTTCACTCCAGAGGCTCTTCGTTGATTCGTGTTTTGACCTGTAAACACCGGACAAAACGAGCAGCCCCACATAAGCCCGAAACTCCTCTGCGTCTATATCTCGCCAGCCGGGAATTTTGCGATTCCCATGCAAGTTTGTCATGGACACAATATGCTTCACGATCTCATCCGTTAGAAACAGCGCGAAGCTGGATATGGGGTCAACGATTCGGAGAGTGGCATAGCGTGTAGGTCCCGGGGTCAGACCAGTGGCTGCTGGGATGTAGCGGAACGTCTCAACGTTTGTGGGAAACCAAGATATTTTTCCATTTTTTGACGTCCATGCTGCTTCATCAATTTTCCCTCCGTTTTCATCTCCGGCCGCTGCTGTTTCATCAATTTTCTCTTCGCTTTCATCTTCATCTGAGTCGGAACTGGACCCCAGCTGCTCTGTTTCTGCCTCCGATACCTCCTCCGCTTCCTCCTCGTCCCCAGATTCCACGGGGGATAACGCGGAGCTATCCTCGTACTCAGAGTTCATGATGACTGGATATCACGGATATTTAAATAGATTTGCTTATGCGGCCAGGAGATCGTTTCTCTTGCCTTCCCTTTTGCCAGCACGTGCAGGACTAAACCGATTCAAAACTCTATCCGGTTAGTCGTGACGCATGGACCCTGCTTCCGGTCAGTCCAGCTAACGTAAAGCTACAAACATCTCTACTGTTTAGGCTACGTCCACACTTAGGCTACGTCCACACGTACACGGGTATTTTTGAAAACTGAGATTTTCCGTTTTCGTTTTAAAAAATAATCCCGTCCACACGTAAAGGCAGAAATGAAGGAAAACGCTGCTAGGAACATGCCAAACCAACAGGTGGCGATGTAGTCCTAACCGTGTAGAAATGTTGGCCAATCAGAAGTCTAGAAGCCTCGGCGGGAAAAAGTAAACAAAGCTGGGGCACATAAGCAGAACCCAGTCATATGTGTTAAGGCAGCGTCCCCAACCCCCGGGCCTCGGACCGGTACCGGTCCGTGAGTCGTTTGGTACCGGGCCGCGAGAGTCGAGGCTCAGGTGTGAAATGTATAGTTTTCAGGGTTTTTAATTGGTCTTCAGCGTTATTTTGTTATCATTTTTATCGTTTACTCTGTTTTCCTGGGTCTTTTCACGTGTGTTATGAATAAATCTTCTTTTTTTTGGTACCGGTACTAGTTTTATTTTGTTGTGTTTATCCGCGACACCTTAAAGGCCGGTCCATGAAAATATTGTCGGGCATAAACCGGTCTGTGGCGCAAAAAAGGTTGGGGACCGCTGTGTTAAGGGACAGTAACTGTGTGTGTATATGTGTCTTCAACCTTTCCCTCTCTCTGTCTGTAGTCCCAGCCTGCTTCAAAATGGCCACCATCGTCCCTGTACCCAAATCCTCCACCATCTCCTCATTGAACGACTGGCGACCTGTAGCCCTGACCCCCATCGTAAGCAAATGCTTCGAGAAGCTGGTCAGGGACATCATCTGCTCTGCACTACCCGACTCACTGGACCCTCTACAGTTCGCATACCGCCACAACAGGTCCACTGATGATGCCATAGCCCTGACACTACATACTGCCCTGTCACACCTGGAGAAGAGAGACACGTATGTGAGAATGCTGTTTGTAGATTACAGCTCAGCATTCAATACCATCGTTCCCTCGAAGCTGGACAGGAAACTGCAGGATCTAGGACTGAGCAGCTCCCTCTGCAGCTGGATCCTTAGCTTCCTGTCTGACAGACGCCAAGTGGTCAGACTGGGCAGCATCACCTCATCTCCCATCACACTGAACACTGGTGCTCCACAGGGGTGTGTACTGAGCCCTCTCCTATACTCACTCTACACCTACGACTGCACAGCCACTAACAACTCCAACATCATCGTGAAGTTTGCGGACGACACTACAGTGGTGGGTCTTATCACCAATGGTGATGAGACGGCTTACAGGGAGGAGGTCAGCGCCCTGACCCACTGGTGTCAAGACAACCATCTCACCCTCAACGTCGCAAAGACAAAGGAGTTGATAGTGGACTTCTGGAGGTGCAGAGAAGTACACACCCCCATCACCATCAACGGCGCTGCTGTGGAGAGAGTGAGCAGCTTCCGGTTCCTTGGTGTACATCTGGCTGAGGATCTTACGTGGTCAGTACACACAAACAAAACAGTGAAGAAGGCGCAGCAGCGCCTCTTCTTTCTCAGGAGACTGAAAAGATTCCTCAGGACCTTCTATCACTGTGCCATTGAGAGCATCCTCACTGGATGCATCACCACCTGGTATGGCAACAGCACCGCCTACAACTGCAAAGCTCTCCAGCGAGTAGTGCGGTGCTCTGAACGGATAATTGGAGGTGAGCTTCCCTCCCTCCAAGACATCTACAGGAAGCGGTGCCTGAGGAAAGCAGGGAGGATCATCAAGGACTCCAGTCACCCCAGTCATAAACTGTTCAGACTACTTCCATCAGGAAGGAGGTTCTGCAGCATCCGGTCCCGTACCAGCAGACTGAGAGACAGCTTCTTCCACCAGGCCATCAGACTGCTGAACACGTCATAGACACCTCAGCTTCACTACTGGAACTTTAACATTATGCACTCCATACTGTACAGTAATGCCACTGTTTTGCACATGTCTCAACTCTGTATATTTTATATATTTTATTTATTGTTTACTCTATTTAACTTGTAAAATATGTGTACACACACACACACACACACACGTAAAAAAATATTTAGTATACACATCCAGAAATGCATATACTATTATATTGTACATATATTTATTAGTTTCAGATGTAGCCATTCTTGTATTTTGCTTGTTTACATTATTGTATTTTGCACAACTCTGTTGCTTGTGAAGCTCGCACACAAGAATTTCACTCACATATGCTGTACCAATGTACCTGCACATGTGATGTGACAATAAAAGTGATTTGATTTGATTTGATTTTGGTTATATGTAAGCATATAAACACTGCAGAGAGTACAAGTAACAGTATTGTCGAAATTCATTTCACCGAAACAATAACGTGGCGCACTGTGTGACGTCAAAAAAGGCGCACACCTTTCAAAAATATCCACCCTGGCCAGAGTTTTTAAAAATCTCAGTTTTCAGTGACCAAAAACGGCGTTTACGTGTGGGCGAGGGTGTAAAGAAAATAGAAAAATCTGCGTTTTAAAAATTACCCGGGTACATGTGGACGTAGCCTTAGACTGGTATTTTTGAAAACAGAGATTTTCCGTTTTCGTTTTTTAAAAAACAAAATCCCGTCCACACGTGCAGTTTTGAGAAAAATATCTCAGTCCACGTGTAACCCCCCCTCCAAACAAACAAAAACAAAGGCAAATGCTGTAAGGAGCATGCCAAAGCAACAGGTGGCGATATAATCCTAACCTTGCAGAAATGTTGGCCAATCAAGTCTTGAAGCCAGGGCGGGAAAGCATAAACAAAGACGGTGGAACTGAAAGAGTTACTACAAAAAGAAAGAACAGTCATTGAAGGATTTGAACCAAAGGCAAAAAATAGTGTAACAATGGTTAAATGTTATTTTACAGTGACATGTTGGTTATCTCTGCACACTGTTGTTATTTCTTTAAGATACATGTTTGGTTGTGCTGCAGGAAAAAGGGAGTTAATGTGTGCAGGAAGGGGAGGGGGGTCCTTGTTGTTGTGTGACTGTGCGGGGCTGAAGTGAGGGGTTGTACGAGGGCACTCTTCCCGGAGTTAACGGCCCGTTTGCCTGTGTTACCGAATAAACGGACAAAATGAGATCCAACCGTCTGGTTCTTGCGAACGTTACACTGGTGTCAGAAGTGAAGAAAGAAAGAAAAAAAACCCGCAGAAAACGCCCGACACCCTGTTGCTGGCGACGCTGACCGTCATGAGACACGAGGATGTTGCCGGACAAGATTAAGAAGGAGACGGAGGAGAGGGAGGTTCGCCCGCGCTCGCCTGCCCATAGAGTGAGGGAAACAGCGATGCGGCTGTCTGCTGAGCCTGGATTTTTTCGGGAACTTTTCGCACAGTCGCCGCGATTCCGGTGGGAGGGAGTCGACCTCGCTTGGCGCACCGTCACGTGATGTAAACAAGCATGGTGGCGCCCAGCAAGCTGCGGCGAATATAAAAACGCCTAAGTTCGGCGGCAAGACGCCATGGGAAGTGTTTATTGCACAGTTTGAGCTGTTAGCTGTTGCAGCTGGCTGGTCTGAGGAACATAAAGCTTTCCAATTGGCTTTGTGCCTGTGTGAGGATGCAGCTGCATGCCTGCTGCTGCTGACCGAGGAACAAAGGGGAGATTATGATGCTCTGGTTGGGGCACTTCAGAGACGTTTCGGGCAGTATAACCAACCAGTGCTGCTGAGGTCAGAGTTCCACAACAGACGCAGATTGCCAGGAGAGCCCCTTCGCATTTTGGCCCATGAAGTCGAGTGTCTTTGCCGGAGGGCGTATGACAGCATGCCACCATCAGTGCAGGCGGAGTTAGCTCGGGACCAGTTCCTGCAGGCCCTGAGCCCTAAAGAGCTCCGTATGCAAACTCAGCTTGCTCGACCGGCCACACTAAGTGCAGCCCTGGAGCTAGCGTTGGAGAGGGAGATGCTTGCAGGATCCTCTGGGGGCGCTGATGACACATGTGGTGAGGGCTATGTCAGCACCTGTGGAGCAGATGGAGATGCCAGCGGGCCTGAGCAGTTTGGTTCAGACGGCTTCTCGGCAGTCGCCTTCCCCTCGGGCTGGCCCACGCCGCCGACCACAGAGCTGCTGGGGATGTGGACAAGTCGGACACCTCATCAGGCAGTGCCCCAAGCTTGCAGCGGTTCAGGGAAATGCTCAAGGGCCCGTGTAGGTGGGAGTACACGGGCCAGGGAGATCGACATCCCCACACCACCGCCATTTCCACCTGGTGCGGTCATCGCTGTGGGCTGGACCCAGGTTGGCGACTTTTGCCATGTTCCAGTGATGATTGCAGGGGTGTCCTCTACGGCCCTTCTGGACACAGGGTCCAATGCAATGCTGGTCCGACCCGATGTCGTCCCAACCAGAGCTGCTGTGCAACCAACTAATGTGCGACTTAAGACTGTGACCGGTGATCTGGCCCCAATTAGAGGGAGGGGAGTGTTCCAGTTTAAGGTTGGGGACTTCGGTGTGCCTTATGCTGCCTGGGTGGCTGACGTGCAGGATGCCTGCATCCTTGGGCTGGTGGTGGTCAGAGGGCCCGATGGCGCCAGTGTCCGGCAGCCTCGCCTCTGTCAGTGCGCCCCAGGGTGGCTGTGGCTACAATGTAGCTTGCCATCACCAGTGTGTGAATGTGTGTGTGAATGGGTGGATGACTGGATATGTAAAGCGCTTTGGGGTCCTTAGGGACTAGTAAAGCACTATATAAATACAGGCCATTTACCATTGGGCTGGATTTTTTGCGAGCCATTGGTGGTGTACTGGACTTAGGCAAAGGCTTCCTCATACTCCCTGATGGGAAGAAGGTGCAGCTTATTCCTCCCCCGGTCTGCCCAGCATCTGCCGCGGCGTCCACCTCCACCTCGGAGACCCCCGCAGACCCGCCAGCAGAACAGCAAGCGGGGGAGGAGGAGGGGCTCTCAGCAGTGAGGAGCATCTGGTCAAAGAACTGTGAGGGGCTGACTCCACAGCAGCAAGAGAGTCTATGGCAGGTACTAAGAGAGTTTAGTGACATTTTTGCCCTGAAAGAAAGTGATGTTGGCTTGACACACTTGGTAGAGCACGTCATTGAGACCGGGGATGCCCAGCCTATTAAAGTGCGCCCCCGCCGCCTGCCCCTGGCTCATGAGGAGGCTGCTGACAGAGAGTTGTGTGAAATGATGAAGGCGGGCATCATAGAGCCATCTGATAGCCCGTGGGCCTCCGCTGTGGTGATGGTGCCTAAGAAAAAAAGCCCAAGGATGCGTTTCTGTGTGGACTACAGACCACTCAACAAAGTGACGAAAAAGGACTCTTACCCCCTTCCCAGGATTGATGAGTCTCTCAATTTAGTAGCTGGATCCTCCTGGTTCTCCACCCTGGACCTGCGGAGTGGCTACTGGCAGATGCCACTGGCCCCTGAATCCAGACCGAAGACAGCCTTCTGCACTAACAGGGGACTATGGCAGTTCAAAGTCCTGAGCTTTGGTCTTTGCAACGCTCCTGCTACCTTCGAGAGGCTTATGGACAGTGTGCTGGCTGGCGTCCCACGGCAACGGTGTCTGGTTTACCTGGATGATCTTCTAGTACACGGGAGCTCCTTTGATGCTGCCCTGGATGCCCTGAGACACGTGTTGGGGAGGGTAGCGGCTGTAGGCCTGAAGCTGCACCCCGACAAGTGCCACTTCATGAGGAGGGAGGTGGAGTTTCTGGGCCACAAGCTGGGTCATGAGGCAATCAGCACTTTGGAGGAAAAAATTCACACCATTACTGAGTGGCCCACACCAGCAGACCAGAAACAGCTCAAAAGCTTCCTAGGACTGGCGTCTTATTACAGGAGGTTTGTGAAGGGCTTTTCCTCTATAGCTGCACCCCTCTTCCGCCTGCTGCAGAAGGACCACAACTTCATCTGGACCCAGGACTGTCAGCAGGCATTCAACACCCTCCGCAGATCGCTGACAGAGTCCCCAGTCCTTGCCCCCCCTGACCCCACCCTGCCTTTTGTCCTGGACACTGACGCAAGTAATGTGGGGCTGGGAGCTGTGTTGTCGCAGGTTGGGCCGGAAGGTGAGAAGGTGGTGGCGTATTTCAGCCGGGTCCTGAACAGGAGTGAGCGGCGCTACTGTCTCACACGACGAGAGCTGCTGGCTGTGGTGGCAGGGGTGAGACACTTTAAGTACTACCTGTGTGGCACATCATTTGTTATCAGAACTGATCATGCTGCCCTCCAGTGGCTGATGTCTTTCAGGGAGCCAGAGGGACAGGTGGCTCGCTGGCTGGAGGAGCTCCAAGCCTTCAATTTCACTGTGGAACACAGAGCAGGGACGCACCATTCTAACGCAGACGCCCTCTCTCGCCGCCCATGTGCTGCAGCTGGCTGCCGTTACTGTAAGAAGCGAGATGAGATAGAGCGGGAACTTACAACAATAGACGGAGCAACACAGCTCGCCTGCAGGGCTCTTCTGGTGGTGGATGCAGTGGAGTGGAGGGCACGGCACGAACAAGACACTGACCTGCTGCCAGTCCTGCAGTGGCTGGAGAGGGAGGAGCAACCCCTTTGGGAGTGGTCACTGGGTTTTCCATCTGTACCAGGGGGCTGTGGGCCAAGTTTGCAGCTCTCAGGCTGAAGGAGGGGGTGTAGGAGCGTGCTTGGAAGGATCCTGCCACAGGGGAGGAGAGGTGACAGGTTGTGGTGCCAAGGTCGCTGAGGTCAGCTGTGCTGGAAGCCTGCCATGGGAGCGCTGGCTCCGGCCACTTTGGGGTCTCCAAGACCCTCCGCCGCCTCCGCCAGGGCTACTACTGGGGTCAGCAGTGGAGGGATGTGGAGGACTTTTGCCGCAGCTGTGATGCATGTTCCTCGCACAAAGGGCCACAGGACCAGTCCCGGGCGCAGCTTCAGCAGCAACCAGCAGGAGCTCCAATGGAGCGAGTAGCTGTGGACGTCATGGGCCCATTTCTTCGTACAGACAGAGGAAACCGCTATGTCCTTGTGGCCATGGACTATTTTACCAAGTGGCCGGAAGCATATGCCATCCCAGATCAGGAGGCTGAGACTGTCGCTGATGTATTAGTGGAGGGGATGTTCAGCCGCTTTGGAACAGCAGAGACCCTCCACAGTGACCAGGGGCGTAACTTTGAGTCCAAGGTATTTGCTGCCATGTGTGAACGCCTTGGGATTAAGAAGACCCGCACCACCCCACTTCACCCCCAAAGCAATGGACTGGTGGAAAGGTTTAACAGGACGCTGGCCCAGCAGCTAGCCATCCTTACCTCAGAACACCAACGGGACTGGGACTACCATCTTCCCCTTATCCTCATGGCCTACAGGTCGGCAGTGCAAGACTCCACCCAATGTACGCCTGCCCTGCTCATGTTAGGGAGAGAGCTGAGAACTCCTGCAGAGTTGGCTTTTGGGAAGCCCCCGGATGCGCCAGAGGCACCACCAGGCCGGGACTACGCAAGGAATCTGCAGGACCGGCTGGATTCTGCACATTCCTACGCCCGGGAGCAGCTGGCGAAGGCAGGCCTGCGCCAAAAGAGGAATTATGACATCACCACTAAGGGGAGGCACTTCCGTGCTGGGGAGCTGGTGTGGGTCTACAGCCCAAAGAAGAAGAAAGGACGGTGTCCTAAACTGGATAGCAGCTGGGTGGGGCCCTGCAGCGTCCTGAAGCGAGTGGGGGAAGTTGTTTACAGGGTGCAGTTGCCTCCTAGAGGGAGGAAAGTGGCGCTGCACAGAGACCGGATGGCCCCCTACAGAGGGCAGTCCCTCCCCTCCTTCCCTGAGGGACGTGTACAGAGCTCCCATGACCCTGCACAGAGGGACCCCCGGCCGGAGCTGCGTTCCCCTCCCTCGGACTCTTCACCTCAAAGCCCCGAAGCTCCGTGTACACCCCAGGGGCTCAGGAGATCAAGGAGGGAACGTAGGCAACTACCCCGCCTCAGAGACTGTGTTGTTCCCTCAGGGACGAGGAACTTATTGCTGGGGGGGCAGTGTAACGATGGTTAAATGTTATTTTACAGTGACATGTTGGTTATCTCTGCACACTGTTGTTATTTCTTTAAGATACATGTTTGGTTGTGCTGCAGGAAAAAGGGAGTTAATGTGTGCAGGAAGGGGAGGGGGGTCCTTGTTGTTGTGTGACTGTGCGGGGCTGAAGTGAGGGGTTGTACGAGGGCACTCTCCCCAGAGTTAACGGCCTGTGTTACCGAATAAACGGACAAACTGAGATCCAACCATCTGGTTCTTGCGAACGTTACAATAACATGAGCAAAAAAGGGCAGTCATGATTACAAAATAGGGAGGTTTCTTTTTTTTTTTTTAACATAGATTAAACTCGTTAAATAAAACAACAAGTTTATGTCTGTGAAGGTTCTCAGTCATCCAGGTCATCGTAGTCAAAGGAGCTTGCAAAGAAAAGCGTCTGGACTTCTTTAAGTTACTTGAAGACGTTTCACCTCTCATCCGAGAAGCTTCTTCAGTTCTAAGGTCAATCTGGGACTCTCCACCATTTGACCTTAGAACTGAAGAAGCTTCTCGGATGAGAGCTGAAACGTCTTCAAGTAACTTAAAGAAGTCCAGACGCTTTTCTTTGCAAGCTCTTTTGACAACAAGTTTATGGGCTTTCATGTTATTCACAAGTTTCAGCAATTTAGCCCAGAGTTTAAAGTCATTCAGCCATCTGTTTATACATGGTTTAGCTTTTAAGTATCTGCATTTGTGAATAAAAAATTTTCCCATTAACAAAAACGTCCTAATCAACAGGTCAAAATCTGCATTCTCAGCAAATATTCCAAATTGTATTACTGTCACCGTCAAATGCGGTAACTGAATTCTCCTGGACTGTAGCCAGCTCCACATGTCAGTCCAGAAGGAGTGCACTGATTCACAGTAGAAAAACAAGTGATCCAGACTTTCAATATCATTTTCACAAAATATGCATGCGTTCACATCTACGTTAAATTTCCGTCTTAAGAATTCATTGGTTGGATAAATCTCATTTATGATTTTAAAGTGAACCTCTTTCACTTTAGGAGAAAGAGGAAGTGAAATATACTTTTTTCTTATCGCCTTAACCTCCATGGTCTCAAATTCTTTAAGGATATAATTTCTTTTAACCGGATTAGGGCAAATTTCATTTATCAAAATATTCCTGATCACTTTGTTTGTAAACCTGCTGTCACCAAATTCAACTCCAGCTATGCAGAGCTGTCTCAGTCCAGGAGAAATTTTAGAGTGCACAATATCTTCTTTTATCATTGATCTCAAAGGGACTGGGATGGCTTTCATTAGGGATTTATATCTCTTAGCAGTACATCTTACATCAAATTTCTCACAAAATGTCTCATGTATTAATAAGACCCCATTATCATCCATAAAATGAGCTACAGCCCAAATCCCTTTAGATCTCCATTCATCCATGTACACAGATTTCCTACACAAACGGATATACCTGTTGTTCCATATAGGGGTATTGTGAGGAGTAAAGTTATGTTTATAGATTAATTTCCAGTAGAGAAGGACCTGCTGATGGAAACCTGAGAGTTTAACATGTAACGAACTGCAAAGTCACAACGTAACAAAAAGTCTATTCCACCCAAGATTATATATAGATTTAATTAGTTTTGGAGATATGGTCAGAGAAAAGGCTGGATAGATTAATCTGGACAGACTGTCCATTTTGGTTAGCAAGATTCTCCCAAACAGAGTTATGTCCCTTTGCAGCCACCTGTTTAAAATTGACTTACACTTTTCTATATTGGCACAGATATTCTTATTTTCTGTTGATGTCTTATCCTTGCAAATTACAATGCCCAGATACTTCACCTCTTTTTTGATCTGTATATTATTTATTGCTTGCAGGGGACACTCGTGCAGAGCTAGAATTTCACATTTATTAATATTCAGCTGTAGGCCAGAAGCTTTGGAGAAGTGGTTGATCACCTGTAAGGCTAAAGGAATCTGGTCCTCATTTTTTAAAAACAGGGTGGTATCATCTGCCAGCTGACTGATTATTATCTGTTCACCCATCACAGTTAACCCGTCAATGTGACTGTTTTTAATCAAAATAGACAACAGCTCAGCAACCATGAGGAACAGAAGTGGTGAGCTGCTACATCCCTGCCTTATCCCTCTATTAACCTCAAACCTTGAACATGTACCATGTTCTAGCAAAACAGAGCTGTTAATGTCATTATATAGCATCTCTATAACATTGATAAATTCCTCTCCAAAACCAAAAGACTGCAGAGTTTTAAATATGAACGTATGTTCAACTGAGTCAAATGCTTTGTAAAAATCCAAGAACAAGATGTATCCTCTCTCTTGGATTATTTCACTGTACTCAAGGAGGTCCAAAACCAGCCTAATATTGTTATGCATTAGTCTTCCTTTCAAAAAACCTGATTGTGTTTCACTGATAATGTTTGAGATGCCTTTCTTTAGCCTCTCAGCTACAGCTCCAGACAGGATCTTATAGTCAGTGTTTAGTAAGGTGATGGGTCTTAAATTGTCTAAAATTCTTTTATCCTTACCCGATTTAGGGATCAGGGTTATCAACCCTTGTTTCATGCTTGGCATCAGATCTTTTTTCTCTATCCATTCCTTTAATGCATAAAACAATAAAGTTCTTAGGTCCTTCCAGAAGAATTTATAAAAATTAGTAGTGAGTCAGAACAATAACAACAAATATAAAACATCAAACAGAGAATGTGCAGCGGTACTGCAAAGAAGAGAGAGGGGCGCGAGACATTGAATAATCAAACAAAGACATTAAACATATTACAAATAGATGGTTTTTAAAGCTTTTTTGGTGTGAGAAGAAAGGATTGTATTCACATAGAGTTCAACTTCTTTCCTGAAGGTGAAAAAGTTTGGCTTCTTACTTGAGAACTTAAAAGCATTCGAGTCTTTCCTACTAGAGTCAGTATAGCCAAATAGCACATTTTGGTAAAAAAGCACAAAATCTCATAAGACATCGCATAGAAGCAGAACTGAGTCGTACATGTGACAGACAGTGAGGTGGAAGTATTCCTCAATATCACACTGGAATATGAAACAGCAAAAAAAAAAACAAGAAAACGTGGACTGGGAGACTTGTCAGGGGAAATAAGGTTAGCCTACCATACATGTATAAACGAATGCCCTACTGTATTTCAGTAGCCCAATTATAGATGCCTTTAGCACCTTTAGGTTTGACCTAGTAATGATACAGCTCGGCTTCATTTCTTTAACTACTGTGTAGCTTAACCTACACGAAGTCATCATAATGACAGATTTATATTCATCTGAATCTGCAGTGTAACTGTGTTGGTGTTGAATCCCTACCTCAAGAATGTTGTAGAGTTAAAAGTATAGGAAAAGAGAACACTTAACCTAAAATATTTAAGTGTAGCACTTAATTAAATATTAATCTTGGTATTCCACCACTGATTTATTTTTAACATTTATTGTGGTTAATTAGTTTTTCATTGTTTTATTCTACCTTTTGTCAAGGCAAAACTCAAGGGCCACAGACAGGACAGACTTGAAAGAAGACTTTCAACTGAAACACATTTGCGTAATGTTGCAGAGGTGGACATACAGATGAAGAAAAGAATTCTGGATATGATGGTGAATCTGAGAGGCGAGCTTCTGAACATCACAGTAAATTATAAGTCACTCTTGAGAGACAAGTTCAGTTGCAGATGGATTTTTACTGCTAAGACAAGTCATGCATCCACCACCACAACTTTTCAACCTGCCACCACACCATGGTGGGCACATCTATGCATGTGCACCACCACCACACGCTGTACCTGGCTCATTTCCACCCAACAGTACCATAACTGAGCTGCCAAGCAGCACACCCTACCCACCCCTACCTTTGCAGGGAGCAGGGCAATTTTTCTTCACACAAGCACTTTTGGAGGATGATATTTGAAATAATCTGCATCGTTACCTATGCTGGGCAATAAATAACTTATGTTGGGAGCTTTTGGGGCTGCATCTGTATGCTCAACTGTTGGCATGTTAAATGTTTTCTATTAGCTATTATGCAGCTCAAATCCTTTGTTCAAAACAGCACTTTGATTTTGACTTAAGTGTAAGAGGTCTTCCTCCAAATAATCAGACCCAACCAATATAACCCCTTCAATAAAATTATCTTATCTTACATAAATAGGCTGTTGATTTTCTTTACTCATTTCAGTTATTACCAACAAAATAGTTGCATGTTTAATCATCTGGGAATTTACCCAGATTTATTTATTTAGACAGAGATCTTAACCCCCCCAATGTTCAGCACAAAGTTACGCCGATGCATGTTCAGGATCACAGTGCATAGATTGTAAAGTGTCACATATCCTGACTTACAATTTCTGTAGATATAACCGTTTATATCCCTCTCTAGGCAGGCGTTGCCGATTTGCAACAGTTAAAAAACGAACACCCTGATTACCCCACATACATATTTTATTAGTTTTTTTTACTCAGAAGTACCACTGCTGGACTTGGTTGTGCATTACCAACGAAAAGTTTAATTTGAGCCTGACAGGGATATCAGTGATGTCATGCAATCTAGTCTGTGTGTCTGTCCTTTTCCTGCTGAATTACTTCAGTGACTGTAATCTATCATGTCCCCGCGGGGTCCTTCGCATATAGGTGTAACATAGAATCAGCCAATCAAATCGCAGCTTTTCAGCCAGTGTAAAAAATTATATATATTTTTTTGCACTGAACCGTCTGAGCGCAGGTGCCCAACCTGGCAAAGATGCCCAACGGATTTACTTTACCAAATGGGTCATCGCGGCCTTACCCTATTGGTCCATTTGATTGACCTTGGTCTTTATTGTTTATTTTATTTTCACTTGCTACACACGGGACAAACATGACAAATCAACAACTGACAATGACTAATTAATATTAAAATCTGTAACATAATGTTTGGAGTTTAGTCTGTTACTGTTGCTATTTTTACCATTTCTTCTTGGAGCAACTGTAACCCACATTATTTCCTTAGGGATTGATAAAGTATTCTGATTCTGATTGTTTCAGGATGACCTGCCATTATCCAATCACACATCTGCTTACCTGCATCTGTTGCTCGCTTCTCACTTTTCGCATATAGAATTTCGAGAAAAGCATCGGTGCAAATTATAAGTCTGTATCATGATGTCTGGTGTTTTTGTGTTTGTTGTTTTGTTTTTCTTTTCTTTTATTTTGCGAGTTGGTTATTAGACGCTGCCCCAGCCGGTCAGAGAATCCCCCGCCGCCCCGCCCTCTCCTCCCTGAGCCGCAAGCAGCAGGCGCACCTCGCAAACGGAGGGCGCCCTTACTCCCAGCAAATGGGCGATAGAAAACCGATCGGTGCCTATGCCATCCCCTCTATGCGCTGGCCAGCATGAGAACGAGCATTTTTTTTTTTTTTTTTTTTTTTGCCGGTGCCCGTGATGCTGCCCCTCACCACGATGCCGCCCCGGGCAACGGCCGTGTCGCCCGTATCAAAAACAGCTTCTGGTGGCATTTTTTTAACCTTTCTTTTTTAAAAATATCAAGAGCTAATAGAAATCAGATGAGTAAACAGCAGAGAGCAATCAGGAAATCAGGATGGAAAGTAAAACTTAGGACTGATACAAACATTAACACTGAAACATAAAGAACGATGAAGGAACAGCCTACAGGAACATATCAAACACGACCATAAGAAGACTCACAACACACATGAAGACAGAGATGAAATACTGACAGAAAAACTTAGGCAGACAGAACTGACTACAGTCCCGATCAAAAGTTTAAGATCACTTGAAAAATGGCAAAAAGAAAAATCATATTTTCCATGGATGGATCTTAACAACATGCAACAAGAAGAAATGGGAGTGAGACAAAACATTTATTGAGAACAACGCTTAAACTGAGACAGGCTGTTTCACAGCTGAGCAAAAGTTTAGGACCACGTGCCTTTAAAAGGCCAAATCTGTGCAAAAGTGTGGATTCGCTGTCATTTTCTGTCAGGTAGTCACACTGTGGTCAGGTTGTTGAAATGCATAAGCGGGGTCTCTCGCAGCGCGCCATCACTGCTGAGGTGGGACGCAGTAAGACAGTCATTTGGCATTTCTTAAATGATCCTGGGGGTTATGGAACAAGTCAAGTGAAAGACCAAAAAAATTTTCACCAGCACTGAGCCAGAGGATCCAGTTGGCTGTTTATCAAGACACTGGATGATCCTCCACCCAAATTAAGGCCGTTACTGGTGCCGACTGCAGCCCCGTCGTCTTCAAAGGCCTCGTCTCCTTGAACTCCACAGAACTGACCGTTTGGACTTTGCAAGAGAGAAAGAAAGTTTTATTCTCTGATGAGAAAAAATGTAACCTTGATGGTCCTGATGGTTTCCAACTTTACTGGCATGACAAGTAGATGTTTTCTATGCTCCACAGTGGAAGGGGCGCCATAATGGTCTGGGGTGCTTTTTCCTTCAGTGGAACAATGGAGCTTAAGGAGTTGCAGGGGCGTCAAACAGCTGCTGGCTGTGTCCAGATGTTGCAGAGAGCATCTGTTATGACTGAGGCTCCTCATCTGTGTGGTAACGACTGGATTTTTTTTAACAGGACAACGCTACAGTGTTGGGAAGGTTACTTTTAAAATGTATTCCACTACAGATCACAGAATACATGGCCCAAAGTATATTTTATAACGTATTCCGTTAGTTACTCAATGAGAGTAACGTTTTCTGAATACTTTGGATTACTTGTATATTGTCATGCTTTTTACAACTACTTTTTTCTTAAATAAATCTACTACATCATGTGTACTTTTTATGTCATGTGTAATTTTCATTGCAAATAGTTATCACAGTTAAATTAAGAGGGGATAGAGCTGTGATGTCATCAAGTACACTGCCATTGCAATTGTAGAACGATCGTGCTGCGTTCTCGGGAAGCCTGGACTCCCGTGTGAACTTAGGACGTCCAGAGTAATGAGAATATCCTGTGGTATGAGGTCTGGTTAATAGCATTGTCCTGTTATAACTGCTTCAGACATCTATCACCCTCTTCCTGTAGCCACTTCCTGGGTCTTGTTTCAGGGCCTCATAAATAATTTTGTCACTGAGCAGTGACAAAATTTTCTTATCATAGTCTTTTTGGTTTAGCAAAACTGTGCACCTAGCCTTGTCCGCCAGAAGGATGAGAATGCTGTTGTAATGTAATGAAAACCTTTTTTTCCTGATTTAATGAATAAAAAAAAATATGCCAGCAAACTAGAGATAAAGATACTTGGGCAGGTTGTCATATTATAGAACTATAGAAAACAGACATGCAGGCTACCCAGGTGAACGCTGTGGCCGAATATAGTACTGAAGCAGTAGGAATGTTATATCTAAAAGCTCTGTGCTCATCTGAGCCTTACAGCTAACTGAACTAAATGTACAGTCGAGGCATGCAGTATGCTCACAACTTTTATGTATTCAGTATGTGGGTCGGAGTGACTGTGGACAGACAAAACATACTACTGAGTTTAATTTTGTCTGTACGTCGTATTTATGATTAAAAACAAATGTAATCAAATTAGATATTGATATTTTCATATGGGAACTGATCCTGCAACATGAAATGCTGATATTGGATCAATACGTTATCGATACGGTCGCCACTGACAGAAAATGTCAGTTATGTGTAGCATTGCATGTCCCCTTTAACCCAAAGGAGATCCTTAAATATCCTAAAGTAATTGTTCCTAATGACAAAAACTGGCAGCTTCCCAAAAAGTGCAATAATATTGTTATATATTAATATTGTTTTGCACTTTAAATGAGTCAGTCTTTTAAAACTACTTCTGCCTAAGATATTCGTATCAAGTATAATTATATTTTGGGGGTTTTAACCCTTTGAAGGCCAGTATGTTTACATAGCTGCACTGTTTTTTAACTGGAAAAAACCCCAAAAACTAAAATATTTTCCATAAAATACATTTCAAGAAAGATTTCATTGCTATTATAATTAGGCCTTTAGATTGGCACCAAGGTAGATTTTGATTCATCATTATGTTTTTTTGCAGGGGCACAGTAAATGTAATAATCATAACCTATAATGGTATATGATGTTTTTCACTTTTTCCACACTAAATGTTTATTACCTTGCTAACGTAAATAAAAATACAAGCTCAGTTTGAACTAGGAAAACATTTATTTTAGAAAGATAAACATGAACATTTATGTTGTTGGGGATGGGGAGAGAGACAGACAGGGAGAGAGGTAGTATGTGTCTGGGTGTGAGAGTCCTGCTCAGTAGTGATGTGCGATACCACTGATTTCCTTTCCGATCTGATACCAAGTAATATCAACGATACTGATCCGATACCGATACTTTGTACAAAAATTTATTTTATTTATTGTATCTCAAATTATAGCGTCATAATGATTACAGGACATCAGATACTTGTTCTTATCACTTAAAAATGCAGAATTCATCATATAGAAATAAAAAATCTGAAGTTGTTATTTGAACTATTTGAACACCTTGCCAGCCTGCAGCACTAAAGGACTCAGTGAGAGCACCTGTCCCTGTCCTCTTCAGTTCGCCTCAACATATGCTCGTCATATTCTGTGATATGATTTACTCTGAGCTGTTTGACAAGGTTAGTGATGTTGCCACAACCATTCATGCCAACCCTCCCGATTTTTCCAGGAGAATCCCGAATTTCAGTGCCCCGGACCCACCCTTCTCCCGAATTTCTCCCGATTTTCCACCCGGACAACAAAATTGAAAAACCATATCGCAGAATTCATAGGGCCCAGCCAATTCCAGTTTCCAGATACTTAGTTTTAATATTACTCTTATTTCTCTTTCTGGGTCGCAAAAAACCTTAACATATTTTCAGGTGAGAATGTAGCTGTGTAAACTTCAAATATCTGAGCCGACACATCGTCTTCAAACCCCCGCGGTCTTTCGCTACTCGGGTTAAACATGATATATAAGTCACTTTGATAATTAAATGTTATGGTTTGGCTTTTTCAGTGTTTTATTTGTTCGGGAGTAAATCGGTTTGGCTGAGATTAAAGTTATTAGATTAGATTAAATTAAATTTAACTTTATTAATCCCTCGGGAGGGTTCCTCTGGGGTTTTCACACAGCTGAATAAACGTCAAACAGAAAATGATTAAATAGAAGTGTGAGACGGTCGAGAGTTTACACCAGCGCCCGGTTATATTTTAGATAGCAAGGAGCAGACGGCAGAGTTTCACTCCACCGAGGGAGCTCGTGACGTACTACCTGGCTTTCTTTAGACCGCGAACGCCGGATCCTCAGGTGGAAGCAGCCTCTGAATTTGGACCCCTGCTGTTTCTGGGCCGGCCCATTAGAATGGTGATATTTAACATATTTTATCCGATAAATAAACACTGTAATTATTTATCTCCCCCCCCCCTTTTTGAATGTCTCCCTAATTCTGAGGTCTCAAGGTTGGCAAGTATGACCACAACACCTCCCTTTTTTGACACATGTATCGCAAACCACGTCTCGGCTGTTTGTTGATGTAAAATACGCCCGCACATGATTCCAATTACGCTCAGCCAGTGTTGTGAGTGCGCGCGCCAAGGGGCAGCAAGACATTTATACAGCCGTATTTCGCACATGACTATGAAATGCGGAAGAGGAAGTAGTTCCTTGGAATGTAGACAATCCGAATGATATAGTTTCTTTCCACTGTGTTCCTGTTAATGATAATATACAAATTTACCCTAAATTACTAAAATATCGATATTTTAATATGAGAATCGATTCTAGAACATAAATGATTGGTATCGGAGGAATCGATATTTCAGGATCGATCCGCACATCACTACTGCTCAGACGGCGCAGTCGTTACAAATGGACACACTGTGGTCCTTGCATGTATACTTCTCACATTTGCAGCAGGTGTTGACAACTCTTCTCCTTTTGTCTTTGCAAAGTTCGCACTGCCTCCTGCTCTTACATTGAATGATGGGAGCGGTCCATGCAGCCGCTGCAGTCATATCTGTGACTACTGCTGCAGCGGCTGATGAGCGAGGAAGGCGCTCTCTCTTTGCTATGTGTGGGTTCACCAGCATTTCTCCCACTTCTTCAATGAAGAGCCTCCGTCTGTATCCTTTCTGCTTCTGCCAGGATGACTCGATTGATGTCCACAGGACGTAGGCATTGTAAAGTGAAACATCAAGGACGTTGTGGAAGAGGGCCAGTGGCCAGTAATTTGTTCTCCTCCTGCAGGAGTAGGTGCCAACAACCTAACAAAAAAAAGAAGCATAAAACATACATATATTTTAGACATGAATATGAGCAAGAATGAATAAATATATGCATAACTGGTTCATAATGACACCTACCTTATCAAGGTTGTCGACACCTCCTTTGCATTTGTTGTAATCTTCGATTATTACAGGCTTTCTCTTCCCTTCTTTGCTCACGTCTGGGCGGCGGTGTTTTGTGCTTAGTAGCAGCACATTCTTGCCCCGTCGGGGGATGTAAGACACAAGTGTGTGGGTGTTCGTAAAAGCGAAGATGGAGGAGAAGATCTCTCTCTTTTTTGCCTGGAGCAAATGAGGTGGAAGCTCAGGCTTGTTTTGGCGAATTGTGCCAACCAGGGCCATTTTCCTCTTGAGTAGCTCATCTGCCAGTGCACAGGAAGTGAAAAAATTATCACAGGTGACGACGTGTCCCTGGAGCCCCTCTGTCATGTCCAGGACCACCCTCATCCCCTGGTTGACTTCAACACGATCTGGAGCTGCTTTGCCCGTGTACACCTGCAGTCTCCAGGCGTAGGATGTTTTGACATCACAGGCTGCCCAAATCTTGATACCATATTTGGCCGGCTTCTTTGGCATGTACTGCCTGAAGCTACACCTGCCTCTGAACGCAACGAGTTGTTCATCCACACAGAGATCTCTGTCTGGGCTGAACAGCATCTCCAGGCGGTGCGTCCACATATTCCAGACTTTGCGGAAGGGAGCCATCTTGTCAAGACGGCGTGGGGGGCGGGATAGCTTATCATCGAACCGCAGTGCTCTGTTGATGTTCTGAAACCTCTTCTCGGACATCGTAGCCCGGAAAATGCTCCGTCCCCATTTTTCACTCCAGAGGCTCTTCGTTGATTCGTGTTTTGACCTGTAAACACCGGACAAAACGAGCAGCCCCACATAAGCCCGAAACTCCTCTGCGTCTATATCTCGCCAGCCGGGAATTTTGCGATTCGCATGCAGGTTTGTCATGGACACAATATGCTTCACGATCTCATCCGTTAGAAACAGCGCGAAGCTGGATATGGGGTCAACGATTCGGAGAGTGGCATAGCGTGTAGGTCCCGGGGTCAGACCAGTGGCTGCTGGGATGTAGCGGAACGTCTCAGCGTTTGTGGGAGACCAAGATATTTTTCCATTTTTTGACGTCCATGCTGCTTCATCAATTTTCTCTCCGTTTTCATCTCCAGCCGCTGCTGCTTCATCAATTTTCTCTTCGCTTTCATCTTCATCCGAGTCGGAACTGGACCCCAGCTGCTCTGTTTCTGCCTCCGATACCTCCTCCTCTTCCTCCTCGTCCCCAGATTCCACGGGGGATAACGCGGAGCTATCCTCGTACTCAGAGTTCATGATGACTGGATATCACGGATATTTAAATAGATTTGCTTATGCGGCCAGGAGATCGTTTCTCTTGCCTTCCCTTTTGCCAGCACGTGCAGGACTAAACAGATTCAAAACTCTATCCGGTTAGTCGTGACGCATGGACCCTGCTTCCGGTCAGTCCAGCTAACGTAAAGCTACAAACATCTCTACTGTTTAGGCTACGTCCACACTTAGACTGGTATTTTTGAAAACAGAGATTTTCTGTATTCGTTTTAAAAAAAAAAAAAAAAAAAAAAAAAAATCCCGTCCACACGTGCAGTTTTGAGAAAAATATCTCAGTCCACGCGTAACCCCCCCCTCCAAAAAAACAAAAACAAAGGCAAACGCTGTAATGAGCACGCCAAAGCAACAGGTGGCGATATAATCCTAACCTTGCAGAAATGTTGGCCAATTAGAAGTCTTGAAGCCAGGGCGGGAAAGCATAAACAAAGACGGTGGAACTTTTTTTACTTCCAACTTTATTTCTTAAGAACAATAACAACAAATATAAAAAGTTTGGCTTCTTACTTGAGAACTAAAAAGCATTCGAGTCTTTCCTACTAGAGTCAGTATAGCCAAATAGCACATTTTGGTAAAAAAGCACAAAATCTGATAAGACATCGCATAGAAGAAGAACCGAGTCGTACATGTGACAGACAGTGAGGTGGAAGTATTCCTCAATATCACACTGGAATATGAAACAGCAAAAGAAAAACCAAGAAAACGTGGACTGGGAGACTTGTCAGGGGAAATAAGGTTAGCCTACCATACATGTATAAACGAATGCCCTACTGTATTTCAGTAGCCCAATTATAGATGCCTTTAGCACCTTTAGGTTTGACCTAGTAATGATACAGCTCGGCTTCATTTCTTTAACTACTGTGTAGGTTAAGCTACACAAAGTCATCATTATGACAGATTTATATTCATCTGAATCTGCAGTGTAACTGTGTTGGTGTTGAATCCCTACCTCAAGAATGTTGTAGAGTTAAAAGTATAGGAAAAGAGAACACTTAACCTAAAATATTTAAGTGTAGCACTTAATTAAATATTAATCTTGGTATTCCACCACTGATTTATTTTTAACATTTATTGTGGTTAATTAGTTTTTCATTGTTTTATTCTACCTTTTGTCAAGGCAAAACTCAAGGGCCACAGACAGGACAGACTTGAAAGAAGACTTTCAACTGAAACACATTTGCGTAATGTTGCAGAGGTGGACATACAGATGAAGAAAAGAATTCTGGATATGATGGAGACATCTGAGAGGCGAGCTTCTGAACATCACAGTAAATTATAAGTCACTCTTGAGAGACAAGTTCAGTTGCAGATGGATTTTTACTGCTAAGACAAGTCATGCATCCACCACCACAACCTTTTAACCTGCCACCACACCATGGTGGACACATCTATGCATGTGCACCACCACCACACGCTGTACCTGGCTCATTTCCACCCAACAGTACCATAACTGAGCTGCCAAGCAGCACACCCTACCCACCCCTACCTTTGCAGGGAGCAGGGCAATTTTTCTTCACACAAGCACTTTTGGAGGATGATATTTGAAATAATCTGCATCGTTACCTATGCTGGGCAATAAATAACTTATGTTGGGAGCTTTTGGGGCTGCATCTGTATGCTCAACTGTTGGCATGTTAAATGTTTTCTATTAGCTATTATGCAGCTCAAATCTTTTCTGTTCAAAACAGCACTTTGACTTTGACTTAAGTGTAAGAGGTCCTCCTTGTAATTTACAGCCCCCCCTCCAAATAATCAGACCCAACCAATATAACCCCTTCAATAAAATTATCATGCAATCAGCTCTGTGATAAGTCTACGTGTCTGTCCTTTTCCTACTGAATTACTTCAGTGACTGTAATCTATCATGTCCCCGCGGGTTCCTTCGCATATAGGTGTAACATAGAATCAGCCAATCAAATCGCAGCTTTTCAGCCAGTGTAAAAAATTATATATATTTTTTGCACTGAACCGTCTGAGCGCAGGTGCCCAACCTGGCAAAGATGCCCAACGGATTTACTTTACCAAATGGGTCATCGCGGCCTTACCGTATTGGTCCATTTGATTGACCTTGGTCGTTATTGTTTATTTTATTTTCACTTGCTACACACGGGACAAACATGACTGGGGGAAAGAAAGAGAGGTAGGGAAAGAAAAACAGCAGGGAAGAGGAACAAAAGCAAAAAACAAAAAACAGACAAAAAATACAAATATCAATCACCTGGATCACCTGTTGAGAAAGAGAAAAAAAAAAAAAAAAAAAAAAGTTTCTGCAGAATCAAACAAGGAACCCACTGATAAAAAGTGCTCATTAAAGCAATTCAAAATTTCAGTTTTATCATTAATTGAGACTGAATCTTTTACAACAAATTTAGGAAAGGTTTGAGTCATTTTATTGGCAGAAAAAGACTATTACTTTCCAAAATTTCTGTGGATCGTTGAGGTTCTCAGTGGTGACAGACAAAAAGTATTCAGATTTAGCCTTTTTAACTCATTCACTGCCAATGGCTGGCAGTGAATGAGTTAAACCCATTGACTCATTCACTGTATTTGACGGCTATAGACGTCAATGGCAGTGAATGAGTTAATAAGAGAAGTGCATTTATTTCTAAGCTGTTTGAAAACAGACCAATCAGTGGAAGTATGTTTGTCTCGCCTTGTCCCATGCTCTACTACGCTTGTGTATGCTATCTGGGAGTGTCTGCGAAAACCAGGGATTTTCTCGACCTTTAATTCTAACTTTCCGTAAGGTGGCATGTTTATTAACAATTTCCATAAAACTTTCCTTAAAATATGTCCAAGCTAGCTCTACATCTGGTAATAGTCCGATTTTTTCCCAATTAACTACTGACAAATCATGATGAAAAGCCTGCTCATTAAATTGTTTAAGATTCCTTTTACACACTATGCGTGGCTTACATTTTGGAATTTTAGCATTTCTGCAAACAGCAACACAGTGATCACTTAGGTCATTACAGAAGACACCAAGCGAAGAGAATTTATGAGGTAACATTTGTTAAAACCAAATCAATTAATGTGGACTTTTCAGGGCATTTAAGATTTGGCCTGGTAGGAAGATAGACTAGCTGGGTAAGATTAATTGAATCGCAAAATTCTTTAAATTCACCAGAAGTTGCATTTAACCAGTCCCAGTTCAAATCTCCAGCCATTAGTAGTTCAGTGTAATTTAATTTAGCCAAAAGGTGCTTTAATGAAGATAATGCCTCTTTTGAAGCAGATGGGGGGCCTGTAACACCCAGCAATGGTTATCGAAAGAGTATTAGCAATATCTACATTCAAGGCCAAAAACTATTTGTTTGCATATCGATTGGGACAGAACAATCGAAGCATTAAATCTTGATTTGACATAAATAGCTACACCGCCTCCTTTTTTTGGCCTATCAGTGCGATATACATTGTACCCATATATGTTACTTCATTAGTAATAGATTTAGTTAACCAAGTTTCAGAAATTATAACAACATCTGCATCTGTAGATTTAACCCATCATTGTGATGATCTATGTGAATATAACAGTAAATACTAAATATTGAATATTATTGTGCAGCACATAAGATCAACAGTGCACAGTGTGCTTTGAGTTAGCAGCCAAAAAAGGTGTAGTTTGTGTCAGTGAGCACCTGTGATGATCTGGTAGAGGGTGTGGGGAGCCATAGCCCTGTCCTCCTGGGCATGAAGCAGGTATGGAGGAGTTTCAGGTTCCAGACATCCAGAGTCCCTCAGAGCACAAGAGACCAAGGAAGACCAGAGGGGCAACTGTGCCACTCTCCCAGAAAGAGCTGAGGAGAGCCCCAGATGAGGGGTCACTCAGCAGCCGCGGAGCAGAAGCCAGAGGGAGTTGCAGTGACAGCCAGCTGTGCCAGAGTGGACCGAGCCCCAAAGGGGGCCCCAGGCTCCACGCCCCGGCAAGCAGCCATCAGGAGTGAGCCGGTGCATACCTGAACGCCCATCCCCGGACACTAAGAACCACCAATGCACCGATGTCTGAGGGTGTCTGCCACTGGCAGGAGGAGTGGTGGGGGGGGAGATAGGCCTCATACCTTGGAGGGCCTGAGATGTCCCCAGAGAGGTGGCGTCTGATACCCAACCTGACATAGACAAACAGGCACACACAGACACAAACATCCATTCCCACCCTCATGCTCTCATATGCAAATACTCAACATGTGGAGACAGACATAAATAGACACTGTACACACAATCACACTCCCCAAGTGTACTCTATACCCCAGGTCTAGGTACCTTTGCCCCTGGAGGGGGAAACTGCACCCAGACCCAGGTAGCGTTTGTCACGTCCAGTGTGGTAGACATGTGGAGTTTGTAGAAAGGACCCAAAAGGCAGAAGCTCTGGTGCAGGTGAGTATTTATTTACAGGAGTGGGTACAAACAGCAATGGTGGATGAACATGAAACTAGAAAACCTAAACTGGGCAGAAGGAAAGAAAAACAGGAGCATTAGTCCAAAAACAAAACGCGCACGAAAAAAAAAAAAACAAAAAAAAACCCACTGGCGCACAAAGAACAGTTCATTACAAAGTCAGGGGGCCAACCGTGCAGACAACGGCGGCGACAGAAACAGTTCAGGGGGCCGACCCGGAGGTCGCCGGCACAAAAGCCCACAAGTCAAACGGTCGGGGGGCCGACCAGGTGGGTAGCACAGGTGGCAGAGCTGGTCCTGAGGTCGGCCGTACGGAAAGCAATGGAGGCGACGACGTAGAAACAGTTCAGGGGGCCGACCGTGCGGACGGCAACGACGTGGAAGCAGTTCAGGGGGCCGACCGTGCGGACGGCAGCGGCGGCGACTCAGGCGAAGGGGGTCTGGGGGCCGCCCATGACAGCCATGGCGCCCGACCAATAGCCTGGAACGTGGCCGGTTAACTGCAGACCCAGACATGGAGAATGGACCAGGCGAGGGTGAAGCTGAAGCCGGACCAGGCGAGGCTGAAGACTCTGGAGCTGCGGCTAGCGAGGATGATGAAGCCACTGCAGGGGGCGGCGTGGAAGCCAGAGATGTTGGCGCTGCAGGCGGCGGCGTGGAAGCCGCAGGTGGAGGCGCTGCAAGCTGGACGGGTCCCTCTGACCCTCCAGCGGAGGCCAAAACAAAATGTGTGAATGTGTGACTCTGGAGGTGCAGCTGACTGAGCCGAGAGTGGCTGCTGGGCAGCTGACTGAGCCGAGAGTGGCTGCTGGGCAGCTGACTGAGCCGAGAGTGGCTGCTGGGCAGCTGACTGAGCCGAGAGTGGCTGCTGGGCAGCTGACTGAGCCGAGAGTGGCTGCTGGGCAGCTGACTGAGCCGAGAGTGGCTGCTGGGCAGCTGACTGAGCCGAGAGTGGCTGCTGGGCAGCTGACTGAGCCGAGAGTGGCTGCTGGGCAGCTGACTGAGCCGAGAGTGGCTGCTGGGCAGCTGACTGAGCCGAGAGTGGCTGCTGGGCAGCTGACTGAGCCGAGAGTGGCTGCTGGGCAGCTGACTGAGCCGAGAGTGGCTGCTGGGCAGCTGACTGAGCCGAGAGTGGCTGCTGGGCAGCTGACTGAGCCGAGAGTGGCTGCTGGGCAGCTGACTGAGCCGAGAGTGGCTGCTGGGCAGCTGACTGAGCCGAGAGTGGCTGCTGGGCAGCTGACTGAGCCGAGAGTGGCTGCTGGGCAGCTGACTGAGCCGAGAGTGGCTGCTGGGCAGCTGACTGAGCCGAGAGTGGCTGCTGGGCAGCTGACTGAGCCGAGAGGTAGCTGAACAGGCGATAAGCAACTCGTATTGCTATCAGCCACACAAGACACAGCCCCTGAGTGAACAGTCAAAGTCCGAAAGAGAGTCCTCACTCACCACAGCCGGCGAATTAGAAGTCCGAACGTCCGGCTGTGGGGTGGCGCGCCAGCGGCGCGATCAGCGCTTCCTCCCCGCAGACGGCTCCGACGGGCCGGGCAAGATCACATCCGGCGAGTCAGGCAGCGAGGCAGGAGTGGCTGAGAGAAGGTGAGGTGTGTGCTGGTGTGCTGGAGAAAAGCCTGCATAGTCGGAGGAAGCGATTTCAAAAGCCATGGCAGGCCGGAAAAGAGCCGTTGTAGCCGATTTTCAACGGTGCGGCAAAGCTCGTATGGAGGGTTCTCCAGCCACAGCCCGAGGAGGATCTCCACATTGTAGCTGATGTCATCCTGGAGCTCCTCGGATGGATTGAGTGCCGCAGGGTCCATGCTGGCTGGCTCGTACTGTCACGTCCAGTGTGGCAGACGTGTGGAGTTTGTAGAAAGGACCCAAAAGGCAGAAGCTCTGGTGCAGGTGAGTATTTATTTACAGGAGTGGGTACAAACAGCAATGGTGGATGAACATGAAACTGGAAAACCTAAACTGGGCAGAGCTAAGAAAACAAACCTGAACGGCGAAGCAGGGAGGTACGGCGAAATACACAGAGAGACGGATGGAGAGACGCAGGAAGACCGAGGACGAGGTAACACACACTATAAATACACACGGCAGGAATCAGGGGATGGGAAACAGGAGGGGAACACACCTGGAAGACATCACAGTTGACGAGGCAGGGGAAACGAAAGCAGAACACACTGACATAAGACATAGACTTTCACAATAAAACAGGAACTTACACATGCAAGGACACAGACTAAGAAACGCATACCGAATAAACACTAAACCAAGGAAGAACAGAACCAAAATCACAATAATAGAAAACACAAAACGCTGGGTCAAAAGGACCC
Source organism: Simochromis diagramma (assembly GCF_900408965.1). NCBI lineage: Eukaryota > Metazoa > Chordata > Actinopteri > Cichliformes > Cichlidae > Simochromis > Simochromis diagramma. The sequence goes on from NW_024387398.1 coordinate 1,873,913, forward strand.
AGGATCATGACAGTGTTACCTTTTTCCCTGGGGTGGAGAGAAGCAGACCGCCCCGACTCGGCAGCAGCAGGGAGGCCCCACATTCCAGACCCCAATTGGACGGCCAACTCCTCCTCCCAGCCCCTCCCCGCCCCAACAGGCAACAGAGAACGGGGGGGGGGGTGATGACTCCAAACCTCCCTCCACCCGCTCATATGTAGTGTTGATGCATGTGTGTTCTAAGGTGCATTTAAATATACTAACCATGTGTTTGTTCAAAATTTATTTGAGACAAGAATCTGTCAAAACTTTTGTAATTGTATTTCTCTGTTATTGTGTTTTGTTTCACCAGTGCATGTGTGACTTTTTTCCCCTGTGCATTTCCAAACCGATGATCAAAGTGGCCGGCAGTGGCGGTCCTAGCCTGCTTGGCGCCCTGGGCGAACAGTCCCTCTGGCAGCCCCCCCCCCCACACACACACACATAAAACATATTAAGGATTGTACATTAACACAAAACTGTTGTCGGAACCATACCATTTCACCAGAGAAACACACACACACACACACATATGAAGAGAGAGAGAGTATGCATGGTATGCAAACGACTACCAAACAGCCATCATAATTTGTCATACAATGAGAACATGACAAATCAACAACTGACAATGACTAATTAATATTAAAATCTGTAACATAATGTTTGGAGTTTAGTCTGTTACTGTTGCTATTTTTACCATTTCTTATTGGAGCAACTGTAACCCACATTATTTCCTTAGGGATTAATAAAGTATTCTGATTCTGATTGTTTCAGGATGACCTGCCATTATCCAATCACACATCTGCTTACCTGCATCTGTTGCTCGCTTCTCACTTTTCGCATATAGAATTTCGAGAAAAGCATCGGTGCAAATTATAAGTCTGTATCATGATGTCTGGTGTTTTTGTGTTTGTTGTTTTGTTTTTCTTTTCTTTTATTTTGCGAGTTGGTTATTAGACGCTGCCCCAGCCGGTCAGAGAATCCCCCGCCGCCCCGCCCTCTCCTCCCTGAGCCGCAAGCAGCAGGCGCACCTCGCAAACGGAGGGCGCCCTTACTCCCAGCAAATGGGCGATAGAAAACCGATCGGTGCCTATGCCATCCCCTCTATGCGCTGGCCAGCATGAGAACGAGCATTTTTTTTTTTTTTTTTTTGCCGGTGCCCGTGATGCTGCCCCTCACCACGATGCCGCCCCGGGCAACGGCCGTGTCGCCCGTATCAAAAACAGCTTCTGGTGGCATTTTTTTTAACCTTTCTTTTTAAAAAATATCAAGAGCTAATAGAAATCAGATGAGTAAACAGCAGAGAGCAATCAGGAAATCAGGATGGAAAGTAAAACTTAGGACTGATACAAACATTAACACTGAAACATAAAGAACGATGAAGGAACAGCCTACAGGAACATATCAAACACGACCATAAGAAGACTCACAACACACATGAAGACAGAGATGAAATACTGACAGAAAAACTTAGGCAGACAGAACTGACTACAGTCCCGATCAAAAGTTTAAGATCACTTGAAAAATGGCAAAAAGAAAAATCATATTTTCCATGGATGGATCTTAACAACATGCAACAAGAAGAAATGGGAGTGAGACAAAACATTTATTGAGAACAACGCTTAAACTGAGACAGGCTGTTTCACAGCTGAGCAAAAGTTTAGGACCACGTGCCTTTAAAAGGCCAAATCTGTGCAAAAGTGTGGATTCGCTGTCATTTTCTGTCAGGTAGTCACACTGTGGTCAGGTTGTTGAAATGCATAAGCGGGGTCTCTCGCAGCGCGCCATCACTGCTGAGGTGGGACGCAGTAAGACAGTCATTTGGCATTTCTTAAATGATCCTGGGGGTTATGGAACAAGTCAAGTGAAAGACCAAAAAAATTTTCACCAGCACTGAGCCAGAGGATCCAGTTGGCTGTTTATCAAGACACTGGATGATCCTCCACCCAAATTAAGGCCGTTACTGGTGCCGACTGCAGCCCCGTCGTCTTCAAAGGCCTCGTCTCCTTGAACTCCACAGAACTGACCGTTTGGACTTTGCAAGAGAGAAAGAAAGTTTTATTCTCTGATGAGAAAAAATGTAACCTTGATGGTCCTGATGGTTTCCAACTTTACTGGCATGACAAGTAGATGTTTTCTATGCTCCACAGTGGAAGGGGCGCCATAATGGTCTGGGGTGCTTTTTCCTTCAGTGGAACAATGGAGCTTAAGGAGTTGCAGGGGCGTCAAACAGCTGCTGGCTGTGTCCAGATGTTGCAGAGAGCATCTGTTATGACTGAGGCTCCTCATCTGTGTGGTAACGACTGGATTTTTTTTAACAGGACAACGCTACAGTGTTGGGAAGGTTACTTTTAAAATGTATTCCACTACAGATCACAGAATACATGGCCCAAAGTATATTTTATAACGTATTCCGTTAGTTACTCAATGAGAGTAACGTTTTCTGAATACTTTGGATTACTTGTATATTGTCATGCTTTTTACAACTACTTTTTTCTTAAATAAATCTACTACATCATGTGTACTTTTTATGTCATGTGTAATTTTCATTGCAAATAGTTATCACAGTTAAATTAAGAGGGGATAGAGCTGTGATGTCATCAAGTACACTGCCATTGCAATTGTAGAACGATCGTGCTGCGTTCTCGGGAAGCCTGGACTCCCGTGTGAACTTAGGACGTCCAGAGTAATGAGAATATCCTGTGGTATGAGGTCTGGTTAATAGCATTGTCCTGTTATAACTGCTTCAGACATCTATCACCCTCTTCCTGTAGCCACTTCCTGGGTCTTGTTTCAGGGCCTCATAAATAATTTTGTCACTGAGCAGTGACAAAATTTTCTTATCATAGTCTTTTTGGTTTAGCAAAACTGTGCACCTAGCCTTGTCCGCCAGAAGGATGAGAATGCTGTTGTAATGTAATGAAAACCTTTTTTTTCCTGATTTAATGAATAAAAAAAAATATGCCAGCAAACTAGAGATAAAGATACTTGGGCAGGTTGTCATATTATAGAACTATAGAAAACAGACATGCAGGCTACCCAGGTGAACGCTGTGGCCGAATATAGTACTGAAGCAGTAGGAATGTTATATCTAAAAGCTCTGTGCTCATCTGAGCCTTACAGCTAACTGAACTAAATGTACAGTCGAGGCATGCAGTATGCTCACAACTTTTATGTATTCAGTATGTGGGTCGGAGTGACTGTGGACAGACAAAACATACTACTGAGTTTAATTTTGTCTGTACGTCGTATTTATGATTAAAAACAAATGTAATCAAATTAGATATTGATATTTTCATATGGGAACTGATCCTGCAACATGAAATGCTGATATTGGATCAATACGTTATCGATACGGTCGCCACTGACAGAAAATGTCAGTTATGTGTAGCATTGCATGTCCCCTTTAACCCAAAGGAGATCCTTAAATATCCTAAAGTAATTGTTCCTAATGACAAAAACTGGCAGCTTCCCAAAAAGTGCAATAATATTGTTATATATTAATATTGTTTTGCACTTTAAATGAGTCAGTCTTTTAAAACTACTTCTGCCTAAGATATTCGTATCAAGTATAATTATATTTTGGGGGTTTTAACCCTTTGAAGGCCAGTATGTTTACATAGCTGCACTGTTTTTTAACTGGAAAAAACCCCAAAAACTAAAATATTTTCCATAAAATACATTTCAAGAAAGATTTCATTGCTATTATAATTAGGCCTTTAGATTGGCACCAAGGTAGATTTTGATTCATCATTATGTTTTTTTGCAGGGGCACAGTAAATGTAATAATCATAACCTATAATGGTATATGATGTTTTTCACTTTTTCCACACTAAATGTTTATTACCTTGCTAACGTAAATAAAAATACAAGCTCAGTTTGAACTAGGAAAACATTTATTTTAGAAAGATAAACATGAACATTTATGTTGTTGGGGATGGGGAGAGAGACAGTGTTGAAATCTCCCAATTCTTTGAATCTTTGGGCTGAAGGAAGGACAATACTCTGTGTATATACGCTCAATCAACAATCATTTATTTCCATACAATTCAACACAAAGAGCATTTAGAACCATCATGATGGGGAGACCTGCCTGAAGAGGGTCACAGCAGTCTCAAAATGGTGACGTGTTACTCAGCTTCTTATAGCCGCTAGTGGCCCGCACCTAGTCGTAAAAGACCAAACATTAACATTCTTTCTCTCTTACGGCGCCTAAGTTATGACCTCGGCAGTTGTTTCTCTGCTCTCTGTAAGGTGGGGGTATGGAATGTGGTCTATCTCCCCTATCTTAGACACAGAGTCTCTTGCTTACAACCTTCTTTTTATGATTCAACAATTAAGCATGTCAAGAAAACAGTGTAATACATTCACAGCAGATCAAGGATACAGAGTGATGCACACTTATCTAATAAACTAATAAGTGAATATGTTCTTTTAACTCAAAAGTATAATGAGAACTAAACTACATACAGCTCACACACTCTATATTAAAGGGTATATGATCTACAGCAGTATTCTAATTCAACTACTTTGATTACATATATAAGGTAACATATAATAACAGAATAATCTGATAATTCCCCCTTTTGATCTCTTAAAAAGAGATCACTTATAACATACACTCCAGGGTCGCAAGGTCCAGTTCTCCTTGGTCCTGAGGCCCTCTGTCCCCCTTTAACGGGTGGACCATATGTGGGATGACCTCTGTTGTTTGTGGTTCAGATGCAAGAGAAGTTAGATTTACAACATTATTGACATGCTGTTAGAATTATACTTTTTCTTTAAGGCTCATATACCCCCCATTATTTTATTTTACACAATTACCTCATAATTTGTATCACACATTTATGTGCTATCCTTTTACTGCACATAAATAAGCATTGTAGAATAGTTTTGGATTTAGACTGTGTCAATGGAAACTTGTACTTATTAGTTAGTACAATCCTTTAGTGATATAAGTTCGCATATGATAGAATACTGCATGTAGTTATTTGTATTAGGAAATATTTAACCATGTATGCTTAGAGGCGTCTAATCAATTGTGTGGTGACAGGATGTGTGATCTCTAACAGGCCGCAAAAGGCTTGGTGTGCACTCCAGGAATGCACCCCCACATCTTGGGAGCTTGCGAAGAGCTTGTACCTTGTTTTATTGTTTTAACGTAGCTATGTCTGTTTTAGTCTAAGTGCCTTTTGTTTAGATGAACTGCTGGACTTCCTCACCATGTTATCTAGGGTGAACCATCTAGGGTGACGGGAAGACTATAACAGCAGTTACAGATGACACTCCCATCACTCCCCAATTCTCCCACAGCTTTATTTTGGTGCTCCAGTTTTCCACCCCCTTTTTAATGCCACCTTATACCTTTCAAATGTACTTAGACTAGAACCTCTGTCTAAGGAACTTTTAACCTTTATTTTTATTGCTGCAGCTACCAGTGTCTTCCAGTTGGGTGATTCTCAGCTTCTTTCTTCGACCTCCGGGGTTAGACCACCCTTTAGTCATTGCACAGTTCTGGGGATTATTCTGCCCCGATTTCAAACAAAGATCTGTGTGTTTTGGGATCACCGCCGTGTCCCCCTTTTTGCCAAGAGCCTCTCGAACCTCGTTGGTCTGGTGTTCCTGGTTTTCGCCAACCCCTTCATGGTTATTGCTGTGTTTATGGGATCCATCTTCTCCAGGAGCCCAAACGCCATGACACTTGACCCCAGTTGCTGTCTCGGCAGTCCCTACATCTGTCTCTGCTGTGAAGGGTCCTCACCTCTCCGTGTCCCCGTCTGGTGTCTGTTCCTTTCTCTGCAAGAGACAGAAAACCAAAACACCTCTCTCCCTAGCCTTGATAATCTAATATTGTTATCCATTGTTGTTCTAATGATTCAAATTTGGTTTACAATATTATGTTCAGGACTCTCTGACCCAGGGACTTATTCTAATCATAATCTATGTGTGTGTAAAAGAAATCAAAAATTAATGAACCATTTCTAAGTCTAACCCATTATAAGCTTAAGTTTTACCATAGCTAAATTATTAAACACACAAATAAACTCATGGAAATTTTCATATAACCATGGTTTGATGTTCAGACTCAACTCCCCCTTTTTGACACACTCCCATGTGTCAATTCGTCTGAGCTAGAAAATTAAAAGAGAAGGTTAGTGACATCATATCTCAGAAAGTATCAGAAATTCTTCTCTCGAGTACCGTTGCTCCAGCCTTGTCATCCCTGATGACCTTCAATCCCGGAAATTTCCCTTCTCCTCATGTAATAAAGTCTGTCATCCTTCCATGCCCTGGTAACTGGTCCATCCAGAGCTGTAACATTTTGAAATGTACATACAACAAGCCAAACCACACCTTGGTCACACCAACCCTTTTCTGCCCTGAAGATGTCCAACGCCATCTTAGTCTGGACCAGGGTTGTAATAGTTTTGCAATTTTCATTAGTTTTTATTTTTATTTAGCTTCGACTTCAGATTTTCAATTTTATCAGTTTTAATCAGTTTTTACCAATTGTTTGCTAGTTTAGTTTAGATTAGTTTCAGTTATAGTTTTAGTTGTGTCTGCAATAATTAAGTGTAGCAAAATCCCAGTCCCATCATATCAGTCATGCTCTTGTGCTTATCCTTGGGTATTGTGACTATTAACTCTTGCAGCACCGGGTGCTCCTAATTTTGGTTCAAGTGAATTTATAAACTTTGTGAAGGGAATTGACTCCTCTGCACACTGGAATAAACATAATCAACATGATCCACATTTTACTGCGTGTTATTTCACCATCTTATTGATTCAAATGCTCCATCCTTATGTGGTTTGCGACATTATGTTTATCCACTCTGTCTCTAAATGTTTGAAGAATTTTCAAGTTTGGGGTCAAATTTTGAGAATTTGACCATAAGTGAAAGTTATGGTGTTATCACCCCCTTCGGGGCTTACCTTTCCCAGTTTTGATGATATTCCTCCCTATTCTTTGCAAATACCCCTGTTGGTGGCGAGAACCTGTTGGTGTGGTCAAGTGGGTGCTGTAAAAACAAAAGCTCAGGACAGAACAGTTATCAGTCATGTACTTCATACAAAATTAGCATATATTGAATTTCATATTGATCCTCTGAGTGTAATGGTACATTTTAATTTGAATTTATCAAAACTAAACACAACAGGTTTTCTTTCTTTACTTTGCTCTTTTGCAGTACCACATTGTAACGCGGTTAAAGGACCAGGGCGCCTGACTGCAGCCTCATAGACAATGAGCTATCAGAATAAGTTTCGACTATGGAGTCTGAGGGTGTGAATAAAACACAGGAAATCAAAGTTGAGCTCAAAATATATATATTATGTTTGTTATGAGAAATGTATAGACAGATGTACAAAAAAATTTAAAAAAATGTGCATATATATCACAACCAAAAATAATGTTGACAACACAAAACAGCTTATTAGGTTCCAAAAGGAGGTGGAATGAGGTGTAGTCCAGTATGTGATTTATTTTAGTTCCATGGACCTGTGATAGGTCATGTGTCAACAGTTTGATTCAGTCCATAGGTTCATAATTCCTACCGCAACGTAGCGGTGGTTGGGTGGCTCGCCATCTCGCGCTGATCAGGGCTGATCGCGGGAGAAAAAAAAACCTGACCTAAACAAGGTCAAAAACATAAATTATCATTCACAGAAGGAAATGAAACAGCATTCTACTGCTGTGACAAAATCAATACATAAATACATAAATAACAAAGTCAAGTAATTAATGCCACGTTTCATACAACAATCAATAAACCATCATCTCTTATAATGAATTTCATTCAACCTACTATTATAGAAAAACATTCTCATGGGTCCCATCAAAGTATATCAGCCATAAAGCTAAAAAACATTATCCAAAGTTAATCAAATATATTTACAAAACTCATTTAATCACAGGTGTTGCGCAACAGATTCAATAAGCTCAATGGAATTTAACTCAATGCAAAATCTCATAGGCCGTTTTGGCATTTCATCAGAAAAGTAACAAAAAACATCCAAAACGGACAAAACTACAAAAATCAAATCACTCGTTCAACTCTAGATACATTAAGTCAACATTCGGCCATAATGGAATAAACAAAAACAACAATATTCAATAAATAAAACTAGTAATTGCACTTACTGTCGCTAGCCTAGCTTTAGCTTACCGGCGTTTTAGGATGTGCGATCGCGGCTCCGCATTGTCATTCATTGTGACAAAACAAAACAAACAAATAACTCACCGTTGAGTCGATTGTGAGGTAGTGTAAAGATGAATGAATCGGCCGGGTTATTGCACGCTGTCAACTGGTCTGTAGTGTAGAATTTGTCGATATCTGACAAGTACGCCAACCACAGGGACAACAGCAGCCAGAGGAGCAGGGACATGCAGCTGATTGACCCGGAACTTATACAGGATTCATTCCCGCCACAATAAAGGGACTGGCGGAAGTGGGGTCAGAAGTTACCGTGGTTACAACATCCTATCACCTGTCGGTTATATTCTACTTTTAATAATTTACTCTTTCAAGCGAGAACCTAAATCACGTGGACCAATGTTTGTTATTGCATAACTCTATTCTGAATGTGGCAAGTCATTCATAGGTATTGTTAACGTTTTGGCGATTTTCCTCTATAAAATTTAATTGACTTTTTACAGTGGCCTGCTATGGTTAATAGTAACATATTCCAGTCATGAGTGATATCAAAAGTTTTCTCCACTGTAGCATTTGGCATTCCCAATAATATAACATGATACCTTAATCAAAACACAGCTAATATAGCACAGTTTTCTTAATGCAAACATCCGTAACTCAGAATCAGCAACCAAAGTGTTAAGTCTGCAGTTCATACTTATGTGAAGCTACAGTCTCCTCCTCCAGTCTCTCTTATCCTCCTGCTCCTGAAAAACAAAACAAAACAAAACGAAGCATCCACCCTTCTCTTGCCGGCTGGGTGAATTGTTTGTCGGCATTTACTAATCCTAAAGTTGGTGCAGTCTTTGTCTCAGTGTCAAGTCAGTCAAAACTTTTAGTCGTCAGTCCATCACAGTCCAGTCACATGCCTTCATCCACACACATTCATACCAGATGTTGCTGATAATGGAGTCTCCCGCGCGACCTATTCGAGCCTCCATCACCAGCAAGATGACGTCATCATTTTAAAAGGAAAACAATTCTTTGTTCTTTTATTCTGGATTGACCCGCTGCAATCCTTTTTAGACTAAGGACTTCTCATGTGATCAGTGTCCCATATAAGTGAATTTCTCCCAAGCCAATTACAATCATGGAGAAACACACTTTGCAACTGTTTTTGTAAGAATATTTCATAGCGCTTTAAATTTCAATCTTTCAGGCCTGGTTTAAAGAGCTGATTGTTAAATCATGAACTCACAAAATATCAACATATCACCACCGGTGGATCACACCTCTCAGATGTTTTTATCTCAGTGCACTGTAACAAAAACAAAACAGACATAACCAACAAAATACTACTAAAATAACACAAACTAGGGCCCATTGCAGACATGTCCAAGCATAAAACTATCCCTCTCTCGCTTACGAGAAAGAACACAAGCCAAAGCTCACTGATAACATCAAGCTAGCGCTAAGCAAAACCAAAAAAATCAACCAGAAATTCACAGGAACGTTTTGCTTCCTGCCAGGACAATATTGTGTGGGAATGAGAAGCTCAGGTGCCGTAACACCTTTTGTTCCTCCTTGAATTAAATCTCAATCACAGAAAATGCCGTACTCCAACCTAAACTTACACTATTAATTCATCATTTTCACTCTGTGCCACTGTTCCTCATCAGGGCTGTGTGGAGCACAGCAAAGAATTCAATCAAGGCCTTGAGCCATAAACAGACATCACGCACAGACATTGTTTTCATAACCAAACCGTTTTAGACCTTATTCCTAAAATCTACATAAATGCCCTCTGGGTGACATATAACACATTCTACGTAATCAATGGTAATCAATGGCTCCTCATAAAAATTATGTATTGGGATGTTTGTGTGCAGCATTTTGCATATCAGCATAAGCAAAGCATTCTTCATTGCATCAGTGTGTGTGTGTGTGTGTATCACTTCTCAGTGACTCAGCATTCCAGTGTGTGTGTGTGTGTGTGTGTGTGTGTGTGTGTGTGTGTGTGTGTGTGTGTGTGTGTGTGTTCATCACTTTCCTGTTCTGGTGTTCTGGGTAAACCACGGCCTGAAGCATACCCTGGGTCCTGCCCTCCTCCTTTTCAGTTTGTTTGCGACCATTGCTGCTGCTGCTGCTCAAAGTTCAGTCCGTCCTGGTTCTGACCCCAATTGGGGCAGTCCTTTCTCCAGTGTCCATGCTCACCGCAGGTGAAACCTGCATCTTCTCCTGTGTTTTTTGTCCATTCTGAGGTGCCTTCTGACCTCAGTTACTCCTCCTGTCCCGGTCACGCCCTTTTTGCTGCCCGATCCTCCGTGTTGGTCCATCACTGTCCTGCACAGTGTAAATGCAGAGTTATCAGGGTCAGCATTCTTTTGCTCGGCCTTACTTTTCATTCGGGCTTGGCGGGCGTCTCGTCACAGCTCTGTCAGCTGACACAGTCTGGGAATTTTCCCCCGTGTAGTGAAACGGGCCTCAGGTTTAGTGCTCTCCGTCTCTGCTGCATGAGATCACATTCCTGCAGCACTGTTGACTTTTTCAGGTTGTTGTTGTGGGTCCAGCTGTTACAGCATTTGGTCAGTGTCACGTATAGGGGAGAGCAGGAGTCCAGTCAGCCTCGGCTTTCAGGGCCGGCAAAGCAGTCTGTAATTAAATATACAGAGAAAAACAAAAAACAAAAACAGACAAAAAACAAAAGCAAACGAACAGGAAAATGATGTTGTGTTGGCTGTATTACAACGAGAGGGGAGAAACACCGGGACCAGGCCCTGTGTCAGCCTTCTTTCCCCCTTTTTTTTGTTTTTTCTCTCCCGATATAATCAACTAACCCACCAAGTTGACAGGACAACATGCACCTGTTCAAATTCTTAAGATCATGTTTAAACTCACAAAAGAGAATTTTCTTTCATTCAGTAATCACTTGTATCAATCAATCAACAGAAAACGTGTCACAATTTGGATCTTTTTACCACTAAATTTGTTGTGTCTTCACTGGTTGGTCAGACCAGTGTCTTTTTTCTTTGAAGTTAAATTATTGTCCTGCAACCCAGAGAGTTTATTTGTCAGTAATGTATTTATCCTTTAACAACAGGTGTATGTTAAGTTTCGCTGCTTTAGCCTTGCTGGAAAATCTTCACGTGTTCATGAGTGTAAGCTGTTTCTTCATTGCATGTGTGTGCATTTGTAGGCAGGCAGGTTAATTTTAACTTTTTCTCAAACTAGGCGTTACCTTAAAAGGAGCCTTTCTCTCACATTTCTCTGCTTGTGTGTGTTTTTGTTTCACCTTTTGTTGTGATGCTCCGGACGCCTTCCCAACCTCCACAAGTCCGTTGGCCCCAAAATTCAACCCGATTTCATTTGTTCTTAAAACCTTCATTTCTCCTCTAATTCTCTCCTCGCTGCTGTCTGTTTCACAGCTGCTGATTCGTGCTGGGTGTGGTTTCCATTACTTATAATTTTGCTTCGGCCGCTGTGCTTGTGGGGGCAGTTGGTCCAGGTCCGCAGCTTCCTGTATTAACACACTAAGAGATTTATTTAATATCATTTTCATCACTGTTAAACAGATAAGCAGGCAACACACCTACCTTGACAGCGTAAACTGCACGCCAGTCTCCCGACACATTCCTCTCTCTACTCCTCCATAAGTCTCCACTACACACCTCTTACTATCTCTCTGTTTTATTTTTATTTTTATTACACCACAGAGTAATACACCCAATTATGCCCGTCTATCTCTATGTGGCTCCAAATTCCCTCTTTATTTAATTTCACACTCGTCAGGGGACAGGCACACAACAATTTCAACCACTGAAACGAGGAATTCAACCTTTTTATATTTCACCTATGATAGAACTCAACCTTAGATGTAAAAGCATTCTCTTGTTCTATTCCAGAATAAATGTGAACCCGTGATTACACGGCCGTTCCAGTGTTATTCTGTAGCTATGCGGGAGTCCTCAGTTCCCAAGTTGCCACCTTAGCATCCAGACGCCGCTGGGCCTGGCCACACGTCCACGACCAGGAGGGGCGCCACTCCTTGAACAAAATTAGTTTCCACAGGTACACTAGGCGTCAACCTTTGATCTTAAAGCATTTTCTTCGCACTAATGTCCTCCTATTCAAACACATCAACCGTCACTGTCACTGTGTTTCACGCTTCACACACAGACAACACACCCAAAGCGCGCCTTACACACCCAGCACTTTTCATCAGCGGAACTTTACACAGAAACCTCTGAGCTCAACTGTTAGACCTCTTTAAAGCACACTGCACCATAGACCAAAATACCCCTTTCACTATGCTTATGGCCGCACGCAACGGGGCAAAATCGCATCGTAAAAGTGATGCATACGTCCCCGAGGCTCAACTGACACCATAAACTAGCGTCTGCTTTACCTTTATTTCATGGCAAGTAAAATTTTACTTATTATTTCTGACCGCACGTCTCTTGACACAAGCAGGACCATAAACCACCGTCTAACCTCTATTCAATGTACTGAAATCAGCACCCATCACTACTGTACTCACGGCCGCACCACCGGAACACGGCCGTATCATAAACCAAAACCTACGGACGTGTTTCGCTCCTCACGTTGCCAGCGTTCAACTGCACCGTAAGCCAGCATCTGCTTTTCCTTAATTCTATACTAATTTCATGGCCGCATCAACAAAGACTCAACTGACGTCATAACCAACTTCAAAACCTCTACTCAATGTACTGGACTTATGGCCGCGTCTCCAAGAGATTCTAATGTATTATTGCTACAGAAGCCAGTCTTAGACAAAGTTAAATGTGGAAGGTAAAGTGGGCTGCAACTAGCTCAATGTAGTGTATTATTAGTTTCTCGGTAGAAGCAGTTTATCTTACACACTGGAATTCAGCCTCAACTTATGTTGTTAGTATCTTGCGCCAAAAACCAGACACCGACAAATTTAATGTGAAAATACGTGTAACTCAGCGAACAGATTAATTTGGAAAGCCCAATATGCACATTTGGTATAATACAACAGGCTGTGCTTACCTTTTTGTTGTTAGACCGGTCTTCCGTTCGCCTCGCCCCACGATCTCACCATAGGCCAAATCTGCACCTCCTCAGCACACCAAAGATCCGGGTCACCAGGCACCAAGTTGTTGAAATCTCCCAATTCTTTGAATCTTTGGGCTGAAGGAAGGACAATACTCGGTGTATATATGCTCAATCAACAATCATTTATTTCCATACAATTCAACACAAAGAGCATCTAGAACCATCATGATGGGGAGACACGCCTGAAGAGGGTCACAGCAGTCTCAAAATGGTGACGTGTTACTCAGCTTCTTATAGCCGCTAGTGGCCCGCACCTAGTCGTAAAAGACCAAACATTAACATTCTTTCTCTCTTACGGCGCCTAAGTTATGACCTCGGCAGTTGTTTCTCTGCTCTCTGTAAGGTGGGGGTATGGAATGTGGTCTATCTCCCCTATCTTAGACACAGAGTCTCCTGCTTACAACCTTCTTTTTATGATTCAACAATTAAGTATGTCAAGAAAACAGTGTAATACATTCACAGCAGATCAAGGATACAGAGTGATGCACACTTATCTAATAAACTAATAAGTGAATATGTTCTTTTAACTCAAAAGTATAATGAGAACTAAACTACATACAGATCACACACTCTATATTAAAGGGTATATGATCTACAGCAGTATTCTAATTCAACTACTTTGATTACATATATAAGGTAACATATAATAACAGAATAATCTGATAACAGACAGGGAGAGAGGTAGTATGTGTCTGGGTGTGAGAGTCCTGCTCAGTAGTGATGTGCGATACCACTGATTTCCTTTCCGATCTGATACCAAGTAATATCAACGATACTGATCCGATACCGATACTTTGTACAAAAATTTATTTTATTTATTGTATCTCAAATTATAGCGTCATAATGATTACAGGACATCAGATACTTGTTCTTATCACTTAAAAATGCAGAATTCATCATATAGAAATAAAAAATCTGAAGTTGTTATTTGAACTATTTGAACACCTTGCCAGCCTGCAGCACTAAAGGACTCAGTGAGAGCACCTGTCCCTGTCCTCTTCAGTTCGCCTCAACATATGCTCGTCATATTCTGTGATATGATTTACTCTGAGCTGTTTGACAAGGTTAGTGATGTTGCCACAACCATTCATGCCAACCCTCCCGATTTTTCCAGGAGAATCCCGAATTTCAGTGCCCCGGACCCACCCTTCTCCCGAATTTCTCCCGATTTTCCACCCGGACAACAAAATTGAAAAACCATATCGCAGAATTCATAGGGCCCAGCCAATTCCAGTTTCCAGATACTTAGTTTTAATATTACTCTTATTTCTCTTTCTGGGTCGCAAAAAAACTTAACATATTTTCAGGTGAGAATGTAGCTGTGTAAACTTCAAATATCTGAGCCGACACATCGTCTTCAAACCCCCGCGGTCTTTCGCTACTCGGGTTAAACATGATATATAAGTCACTTTGATAATTAAAAATGTTATGGTTTGGCTTTTTCAGTGTTTTATTTGTTCGGGAGTAAATCGGTTTGGCTGAGATTAAAGTTATTAGATTAGATTAAATTAAATTTAACTTTATTAATCCCTCGGGAGGGTTCCTCTGGGGTTTTCACACAGCTGAATAAACGTCAAACAGAAAATGATTAAATAGAAGTGTGAGACGGTCGAGAGTTTACACCAGCGCCCGGTTATATTTTAGATAGCAAGGAGCAGACGGCAGAGTTTCACTCCACCGAGGGAGCTCGTGACGTACTACCTGGCTTTCTTTAGACCGCGAACGCCGGATCCTCAGGTGGAAGCAGCCTCTGAATTTGGACCCCTGCTGTTTCTGGGCCGGCCCATTAGAATGGTGATATTTAACATATTTTATCCGATAAATAAACACTGTAATTATTTATCTCCCCCCCCCCCCCTTTTTGAATGTCTCCCTAATTCTGAGGTCTCAAGGTTGGCAAGTATGACCACAACACCTCCCTTTTTTGACACATGTATCGCAAACCACGTCTCGGCTGTTTGTTGATGTAAAATACGCCCGCACATGATTCCAATTACGCTCAGCCAGTGTTGTGAGTGCGCGCGCCAAGGGGCAGCAAGACATTTATACAGCCGTATTTCGCACATGACTATGAAAGGCGGAAGAGGAAGTAGTTCCTTGGAATGTAGACAATCCGAATGATATAGTTTCTTTCCACTGTGTTCCTGTTAATGATAATATACAAATTTACCCTAAATTACTAAAATATCGATATTTTAATATGAGAATCGATTCTAGAACATAAATGATTGGTATCGGAGGAATCGATATTTCAGGATCGATCCGCACATCACTACTGCTCAGACGGGGCAGTTGTTACAAATGGACACACTGTGGTCCTTGCATGTATGCTTCTCACATTTGCAGCAGGTGTTGACAACTCTTCTCCTTTTGTCTTTGCAAAGTTCGCACTGCCTCCTGCTCTTACATTGAATGATGGGAGCGGTCCATGCAGCCGCTGCAGCAGTATTCACAGATGTGACTACTGCTGCAGCGGCTGATGAGCGAGGAAGGCGCTCTCTCTTTGCTATGTGTGGGTTCACCAGCATTTCTCCCACTTCTTCAATGAAGAGCCTCCGTCTGTATCCTTTCTGCTTCTGCCAGGATGACTCGATTGATGTCCACAGGACGTAAGCATTGTAAAGTGAAACATCAAGGACGTTGTGGAAGAGGGCCAGTGGCCAGTAATTTGTTCTCCTCCTGCAGGAGTAGGTGCCAACAACCTAACAAAAAAAAGAAGCATAAAACACACATATATTTTAGACATGAATATGAGCAAGAATGAATAAATATATGCGTAACTGGTTCGTAATGACACCTACCATATCAAGGTTGTCGACACCTCCTTTGCATTTGTTGTAATCTTCGATTATTACAGGCTTTCTCTTCCCTTCTTTGCTCACGTCTGGGCGGCGGTGTTTTGTGCTTAGTAGCAGCACATTCTTGCCCCGTCGGGGGATGTAAGACACAAGTGTGTGGGTGTTCGTAAAAGCGAAGATGGAGGAGAAGATCTCTCTCTTTTTTGCCTGGAGCAAATGAGGTGGAAGCTCAGGCTTGTTTTGGCGAATTGTGCCAACCAGGGCCATTTTCCTCTTGAGTAGCTCATCTGCCAGTGCACAGGAAGTGAAAAAATTATCACAGGTGACGACGTGTCCCTGGAGCCCCTCTGTCATGTCCAGGACCACCCTCATCCCCTGGTTGACTTCAACACGATCTGGAGCTGCTTTGCCCGTGTACACCTGCAGTCTCCAGGCGTAGGATGTTTTGACATCACAGGCTGCCCAAATCTTGATACCATATTTGGCCGGCTTCTTTGGCATGTACTGCCTGAAGCTACACCTGCCTTTGAACGCGACGAGTTGTTCATCCACACAGAGATCTCTGTCTGGGCTGAACAGCATCTCCAGGCGGTGCGTCCACATATTCCAGACTTTGCGGAAGGGAGCCATCTTGTCAAGACGGCGTGGGGGGCGGGATAGCTTATCATCGAACCGCAGTGCTCTGTTGATGTTCTGAAACCTCTTCTCGGACATCGTAGCCCGGAAAATGCTCCGTCCCCATTTTTCACTCCAGAGGCTCAACGTGGATTCGTGTTTTGACCTGTAAACACCGGACAAAACGAGCAGCCCCACATAAGCCCGAAACTCCTCTGCGTCTATATCTCGCCAGCCGGGAATTTTGCGATTCCCATGCAGGTTTGTCATGGACACAATATGCTTCACGATCTCATCCGTTAGAAACAGCGCGAAGCTGGATATGGGGTCAACGATTCGGGCAGTGGCATAGCGTGTAGGTCCCGGGGTCAGACCAGTGGCTGCTGGGATGTAGCGGAACGTCTCAGCGTTTGTGGGAGACCAAGATATTTTTCCATTTTTTGACGTCCATTCTGCTTCATCAATTTTCTCTCCGTTTTCATCTCCAGCCGCTGCTGCTTCATCAATTTTCTCTTCGCTTTCATCTTCATCCGAGTCGGAACTGGACCCCAGCTGCTCTGTTTCTGCCTCCGATACCTCCTCCTCTTCCTCCTCGTCCCCAGATTCCACGGGGGATAACGCGGAGCTATCCTCGTACTCAGAGTTCATGATGACTGGATATCACGGATATTTAAATAGATTTGCTTATGCGGCCAGGAGATCGTTTCTCTTGCCTTCCCTTTTGCCAGCACGTGCAGGACTAAACAGATTCAAAACTCTATCCGGTTAGTCGTGACGCATGGACCCTGCTTCCGGTCAGTCCAGCTAACGTAAAGCTACAAACATCTCTACTGTTTAGGCTACGTCCACACTTAGGCTACGTCCACACGTACACGGGTATTTTTGAAAACAGAGATTTTCTGTATTCGTTTTTAAAAAAAAAAAAAAAAAAATCCCGTCCACACGTGCAGTTTTGAGAAAAATATCTCAGTCCACGCGTAACCCCCCCCTCCAAAAAAACAAAAACAAAGGCAAACGCTGTAATGAGCACGCCAAAGCAACAGGTGGCGATATAATCCTAACCTTGCAGAAATGTTGGCCAATTAGAAGTCTTGAAGCCAGGGCGGGAAAGCATAAACAAAGACGGTGGAACTTTTTTTACTTCCAACTTTATTTCTTAAGAACAATAACAACAAATATAAAAAGTTTGGCTTCTTACTTGAGAACTAAAAAGCATTCGAGTCTTTCCTACTAGAGTCAGTATAGCCAAATAGCACATTTTGGTAAAAAAGCACAAAATCTGATAAGACATCGCATAGAAGAAGAACTGAGTCGTACATGTGACAGACAGTGAGGTGGAATTATTCCTCAATATCACACTGGAATATGAAACAGCAAAAAAAAACAAGAAAAAGTGGACTGGGAGACTTGTCAGGGGAAATAAGGTTAGCCTACCATACATGTATAAACGAATGCCCTACTGTATTTCAGTAGCCCAATTATAGATGCCTTTAGCACCTTTAGGTTTGACCTAGTAATGATACAGCTCGGCTTCATTTCTTTAACTACTGTGTAGCTTAACCTACACGAAGTCATCATTATGACAGATTTATATTCATCTGAATCTGCAGTGTAACTGTGTTGGTGTTGAATCCCTACCTCAAGAATGTTGTAGAGTTAAAAGTATAGGAAAAGAGAACACTTAACCTAAAATATTTAAGTGTAGCACTTAAGTAAATATTAATCTTGGTATTCCACCACTGATTTATTTTTAACATTTATTGTGGTTAATTAGTTTTTCATTGTTTTATTCTACCTTTTGTCAAGGCAAAACTCAAGGGCCACAGACAGGACAGACTTGAAAGAAGACTTTCAACTGAAACACATTTGCGTAATGTTGCAGAGGTGGACATACAGATGAAGAAAAGAATTCTGGATATGATGGAGACATCTGAGAGGCGAGCTTCTGAACATCACAGTAAATTATAAGTCACTCTTGAGAGACAAGTTCAGTTGCAGATGGATTTTTACTGCTAAGACAAGTCATGCATCCACCACCACAACCTTTCAACCTGCCACCACACCATGGTGGGCACATCTATGCATGTGCACCACCACCACACGCTGTACCTGGCTCATTTCCACCCAACAGTACCATAACTGAGCTGCCAAGCAGCACACCCTACCCACCCCTACCTTTGCAGGGAGCAGGGCAATTTTTCTTCACACAAGCACTTTTGGAGGATGATATTTGAAATAATCTGCATCGTTACCTATGCTGGGCAATAAATAACTTATGTTGGGAGCTTTTGGGGCTGCATCTGTATGCTCAACTGTTGGCATGTTAAATGTTTTCTATTAGCTATTATGCAGCTCAAATCCTTTGTTCAAAACAGCACTTTGACTTTGACTTAAGTGTAAGAGGTCTTCCTTGTAATTTACAGCCCCCCCCCCCCCTCCAAATAATCAGACCCAACCAATATAACCCCTTCAATAAAATTATCTTATCTTACATAAATAGGCTGTTGATTTTCTTTACTCATTTCAGTTATTACCAGCAAAATAGTTGCATGTTTAATCATCTGGGAATTTACCCAGATTTATTTATTTAGACAGAGATCTTAACCCCCCCAATGTTCAGCACAAAGTTACACCGATGCATGTTCAGGATCACAGTGCATAGATTGTAAAGTGTCACATATCCTGACTTACAATTTCTGTAGATATGACACAGTCCTTCAATAGAACAGAAACCCTTTTTTATCGATGGGGAATTTAGTAAGGACTCTCCTGACCCTCTTCCTTTCTGATGTCATGCAATCAGCTCTGTAGTAAGTCTGTGTGTCTGGGTGGTTGTCCTTTTCCTGCTGAATTACTTCAGTGACTGTAATCTATCATGTCCCTGTTAGCCTCACAGTAGTTGTGGAGGACAAATCTGGCATAAATGATAAGGGGAAGGTCATTCAGATTAATGTCCACAATACTCCAAACCATGTTTTCAGTCTGCCAAAAGCACATCCAATGACCAGGGAGAGACTGGTCGTGATTGATGGCGAAAATATCGAAAATATGTGTATCATTGTTACACATCCAGTTCCTCAGGGTGTCTTGGCTGGACTGCAAGGTTCAAAGACAACACAAAACGGTTTATGCTATATGGTGATTGACAGCTAGTGGCAGGTCTTATCAGTGGGCCTCTGATCAGGTCCACTGCAGCAGCTATGTAAAAAATGCCTTCAGTAGTACTTGGGACATGTTTTACTTCGACCTCACTGGATACCAACCCTGATGTGCAGGTCATTAGGATCATTTAGATGGTCACTTTGAAACAGCACTATTTAATCCTTGTTACAAGTTCTCATCTGTAGGCAAGTGATTACAGACTGTATATAAACGATGGACGTAGTCATCGTGACATCAGCCATGGGCACTTAATCGATATTAAATGAAAACCAACATTCAGAAGATCTAATTGAAGTACTCTTGCCCATCTTTTCTTTCTAAATTCTGTCTCCTTTAAATCATGTAGTGTTTTCCAGTTGAAGTCGGAATTTTCAACTCGTCCACGAACTGGCCAAAAGTCCTGTGATGTCATTTGTTGTGAACACCACAACAATGGAGGACGTTGAGCAATGATATACCTATTGCTTAGTCTATGGCTATTTGTCACACGTGGGGGCCACGCAGCCCATTCTCACTCCCGAGGCGTAACATATCGACCTTTTTGTCACGTCCCGCGGCGTTCCTGAGGAACGCGAAAGGAGACCTTCGGCGTTCTTATGGTACGCGGCGGGTTATGGCTGGAATCCAGTGCAATGACGCTCCCGCGGTAATAGACGTTCCAGCCCTGTATTCCAGCCCTAAACCTAACCTTATCCCTAGCCCTGACCATAACCTTATTCCTGACCTTAACCAGGACTTTAATGATGTTAAATAGCGTGTTTCTAAGCGATTTGAAGAAAAAGAGCGAACATGTGTAGATTCAGTCCAGACGGTTCTCATATTTCCTGTTTTTTCCGAGGTCGTCATTTAGGCACGTGGTGGGTAGCCGAAAACGTAATATGGTGACGATTTGTCACCTAGCGTAAAATGTTACGCTTTGGGAGTGCGAACGTGTTGGGCCACGTTGTTATTTATAAAGCCTCGTTGCCAGGTTTAAAAAATATATGTTACTATAAGGTAGACTTGTAGTCAAGACCACCTAAACCAGGACCAAGACAATACCAAGACAGACCGAGTCAAGACCAAGACAAAGTCGAGACGAGACCAAGATTTTATGCATTGATTAAAGTAAAAAAAAAGGCATTTAATACAATTTTAACCCAAATTGACACCATTAATCAACTGCATAAACCACTTTGAGGGAGGAATGGTTTGCACACTTGATCAATACTCACCCATTGGCTGTGAGCCAGAGAGGGATCTTCCTGAGAAATTGATCAAGTGATTGTATGACTTGCTACAGTTATATAGCAGCAACCTGAAGATCAAGCTGAAAGCATACGCTGCTTTACTGTCCATTTAGACTGTAATGGGTTATTTTGTCATACATCACAAAATAACCATGATGTATACTGTCTTCACTAATACCTGAAACCAGAAAATCAAATAATAAACTCTAAATAAATGATAAAATTTGAAAAGTTTCTGACATCAGTGGTCATGGAAACCAAAGGCAAGACAACTGGCCTTTTTTTGGAACCACAGCAGTTGCACCACATTGGTCATTACAAATACTTCCAGTTTATACAGGGCATGAGTTTTTCTTTTTTTTTCTTTTTCCTTTTTGTTCTTTTGCCATCAGAATTATTGTCTAAAGGCCAAGAAAGATGCCCAATGGATTTACTTTACCAAATTGATCATCCCGGCCTTACCGTATTGGTCCATTCGATTGACCTTTGTCTTTATTGTTTATTTTATTTTCACTTGCTACACACGGGACAAACATGACAAATCAACAACTGAAAATGACTAATTAATATTAAAATCTGTAACATAATGTTTGGAGTTTAGTCTGTTACTGTTGCTATTTTTACCATTTCTTCTTGGAGCAACTGTAACCCACATTATTTCCTTAGGGATTAATAAAGTATTCTGATTCTGATTGTTTCAGGATGACCTGCCATTATCCAATCACACATCTGCTTACCTCCATCTGTTGCTCGTTTCTCCTCCTCTTCTTTTCTCTTTTTTCTAAACTGAGCACCTGATGGCTTTGAACTTTTCTTGTCCATCCTGGTTTTAATTTTGCACTCCAGTATGAACAATCATCCCCCAAATCGAGGATCACCACAACATGATCTAACAGACCTACACCTTAGTTCACAGATTCACTTTGTTTATTCCTGGGATTTCACACAACCCAGGATTCAAATCATGAATACATAATGGGCTTGGATTTACAACATTATGAATGAAATGTGCTCTACTTGGAAGCAGCAGGTCTTCCTCCCCTTTCGACGGGTTGTGTATGAGACTTTAAATCATCAAATAAATATAAATTTTAAATTGTTATTGATCCCTTTACCCCGAGTCCTAAAGTGTATATTTATTTTCTTACTCTTCTTATATATACTGTTGGTTTACTTGCACTGCTGTAACTGGAGCCTCGTCGTCTCGTCTCTCTATATCCTGGACTGCATGGAGCGGAGATGACAATAAAGTTTACTTTGACTTCAGCAGCGAGCATGCGCACCGAAGGCTCTCGCGCTCACTTTTCGCTTATAGAATTTCGAAAAAGACATCGGTGCAAATTATAAGTCTGTATCATGATGTCTGGTGTTTTCGTGTTTGTTGTTTGGATTTATTTTTCTTTTATTTTGCGAGTTGGTTATTAGACGCTGCCCCAGCCGGTCAGAGAATCCCCCGCCGCCCCGCCCTCTCCTCCCTGAGCCGCAAGCAGCAGGCGCACCTCGCAAACGGAGGGCGCCCTTACTCCCAGCAAATGGGCGATAGAAAACCGATCGGTGCCTATGCCATCCCCGCTATGCGCTGGCATGACGTCGGGGCAGCATGAGTGCGAGCATTTTTTTTTGCCGGTGCCGGTGATGCCGCCCCTCACCACGATGCCGCCCCGGGCAACCGCCCGTATCAAAAACAGCTTCTGGTGGCCTGTATTGACAACTAACTCTTATGGCTGTCTTGCTTCTCCGTAGCGTGTTTGGCATTTTTTAACCTTTATTTTTAAAAAATAAAATATTTTCCATAAAATACATTTCAAGAAAGATTTCATTGCTATTATAATTAGGCCTTTAGATTGGCACCAAGGTAGATTTTGATTCATCATTATGTTTTTTTGCAGGGGCACAGTAAATGTAATAATCATAACCTATAATGGTATATGATGTGTTTCACTTTTTCCACACTAAATGTTTATTACCTTGCTAACGTAAATAAAAATACAAGCTCAGTTTGAACTAGAAAAAAATTTATTTTAGAAAGATAAACATGAACATTTATGTTGTTGGGGATGGGGAGAGAGACAGACAGGGAGAGAGGTAGTATGTGTCTGGGTGTGAGAGTCCTGCTCAGGCGGCGCAATCGTTACAAATGGACAGACTGTGGTCCTTGCATGTATGCTTCTCACATTTGCAGCAGGTGTTGACAACTCTTCTCCTTTTGTCTTTGCAAAGTTCGCACTGCCTCCTGCCCTTACATTGAATGTAGACAATCCGAATGATATAGTTTCTTTCCACTGTGTTCCTGTTAATGATAATATACAAATTTACCCTAAATTACTAAAATATCGATATTTTAATATGAGAATCGATTCTAGAACATAAATGATTGGTATCGGAGGAATCGATATTTCAGGATCGATCCGCACATCACTACTGCTCAGACGGGGCAGTCGTTACAAATGGACAGACTGTGGTCCTTGCATGTATACTTCTCACATTTGCAGCAGGTGTTGACAACTCTTCTCCTTTTGTCTTTGCAAAGTTCGCACTGCCTCCTGCTCTTACATTGAATGATGGGAGCGGTCCATGCAGCCGCTGCAGTCATATCTGTGACTACTGCTGCAGCGGCTGATGAGCGAGGAAGGCGCTCTCTCTTTGCTATGTGTGGGTTCACCAGCATTTCTCCCACTTCTTCAATGAAGAGCCTCCGTCTGCATCCTTTCTGCTTCGGCCAGGATGACTCGATTGATGTCCACAGGACGTAGGCATTGTAAAGTGAAACATCAAGGACGTTGTGGAAGAGGGCCATTGGCCAATAATTTGTTCTCCTCCTGCAGGAGTAGGTGCCAACAACCTAACAAAAAAAGAAGCATAAAACACACATATATTTTAGACATGAATATTAGCAAGAATGAATAAATATATGCATAACTGGTTCGTAATGACACCTACCATATCAAGGTTGTCGACACCTCCTTTGCATTTGTTGTAATCTTCGATTATTACAGGCTTTCTCTTCCCTTCTTTGCTCACGTCTGGGCGGCGGTGTTTTGTGCTTAGTAGCAGCACATTCTTGCCCCGTCGGGGGATGTAAGACACAAGTGTGTGGGTGTTCGTAAAAGCGAAGATGGAGGAGAAGATCTCTCTCTTTTTTGCCTGGAGCAAATGAGGTGGAAGCTCAGGCTTGTTTTGGCGAATTGTGCCAACCAGGGCCATTTTCCTCTTGAGTAGCTCATCTGCCAGTGCACAGGAAGTGAAAAAATTATCACAGGTGACAACGTGTCCCTGGAGCCCCTCTGTCATGTCCAGGACCACCCTCATCCCCTGGTTGACTTCAACACGATCTGGAGCTGCTTTGCCCGTGTACACCTGCAGTCTCCAGGCGTAGGATGTTTTGACATCACAGGCTGCCCAAATCTTGATACCATATTTGGCCGGCTTCTTTGGCATGTACTGCCTGAAGCTACACCTGCCTTTGAACGCGACGAGTTGTTCATCCACACAGAGATCTCTGTCTGGGCTGAACAGCATCTCCAGGCGGTGCGTCCACATATTCCAGACTTTGCGGAAGGGAGCCATCTTGTCAAGACGGCGTGGGGGGCGGGATAGCTTATCATCGAACCGCAGTGCTCTGTTGATGATCTTAAACCTCTTCTCGGACATCGTAGCCCGGAAAATGCTCCGTCCCCATTTTTCACTCCAGAGGCTCTTCGTTGATTCGTGTTTTGACCTGTAAACACCGGACAAAACGAGCAGCCCCACATAAGCCCGAAACTCCTCTGCGTCTATATCTCGCCAGCCGGGAATTTTGCGATTCGCATGCAGGTTTGTCATGGACACAATATGCTTCACGATCTCATCCGTTAGAAACAGCGCGAAGCTGGATATGGGGTCAACGATTCGGAGAGTGGCATAGCGTGTAGGTCCCGGGGTCAGACCAGTGGCTGCTGGGATGTAGCGGAACGTCTCAGCGTTTGTGGGAGACCAAGATATTTTTCCATTTTTTGACGTCCATTCTGCTTCATCAATTTTCTCTCCGTTTTCATCTCCAGCCGCTGCTGCTTCATCAATTTTCTCTTCGCTTTCATCTTCATCCGAGTCGGAACTGGACCCCAGCTGCTCTGTTTCTGCCTCCGATACCTCCTCCTCTTCCTCCTCGTCCCCAGATTCCACGGGGGATAACGCGGAGCTATCCTCGTACTCAGAGTTCATGATGACTGGATATCACGGATATTTAAATAGATTTGCTTATGCGGCCAGGAGATCGTTTCTCTTGCCTTCCCTTTTGCCAGCACATGCAGGACTAAACCGATTCAAAACTCTATCCGGTTAGTCGTGACGCATGGACCCTGCTTCCGGTCAGTCCAGCTAACGTAAAGCTACAAACATCTCTACTGTTTAGGCTACGTCCACACTTAGACTGGTATTTTTGAAAACAGAGATTTTCTGTATTCGTTTTTTTAAAAAAAAAAAAATCCCGTCCACACGTGCAGTTTTGAGAAAAATATCTCAGTCCACGCGTAACCCCCCCTCCAAAAAAACAAAAACAAAGGCAAACGCTGTAATGAGCACGCCAAAGCAACAGGTGGCGATATAATCCTAACCTTGCAGAAATGTTGGCCAATTAGAAGTCTTGAAGCCAGGGCGGGAAAGCATAAACAAAGACGGTGGAACTTTTTTTACTTCCAACTTTATTTCTTAAGAACAATAACAACAAATATAAAAAGTTTGGCTTCTTACTTGAGAACTAAAAAGCATTCGAGTCTTTCCTACTAGAGTCAGTATAGCCAAATAGCACATTTTGGTAAAAAAGCACAAAATCTGATAAGACATCGCATAGAAGAAGAACTGAGTCGTACATGTGACAGACAGTGAGGTGGAATTATTCCTCAATATCACACTGGAATATGAAACAGCAAAAAAAAAAACAAACAAGAAAAAGTGGACTGGGAGACTTGTCAGGGGAAATAAGGTTAGCCTACCATACATGTATAAACGAATGCCCTACTGTATTTCAGTAGCCCAATTATAGATGCCTTTAGCACCTTTAGGTTTGACCTAGTAATGATACAGCTCGGCTTCATTTCTTTAACTACTGTGTAGCTTAACCTACACGAAGTCATCATTATGACAGATTTATATTCATCTGAATCTGCAGTGTAACTGTGTTGGTGTTGAATCCCTACCTCAAGAATGTTGTAGAGTTAAAAGTATAGGAAAAGAGAACACTTAACCTAAAATATTTAAGTGTAGCACTTAAGTAAATATTAATCTTGGTATTCCACCACTGATTTATTTTTAACATTTATTGTGGTTAATTAGTTTTTCATTGTTTTATTCTACCTTTTGTCAAGGCAAAACTCAAGGGCCACAGACAGGACAGACTTGAAAGAAGACTTTCAACTGAAACACATTTGCGTAATGTTGCAGAGGTGGACATACAGATGAAGAAAAGAATTCTGGATATGATGGTGAATCTGAGAGGCGAGCTTCTGAACATCACAGTAAATTATAAGTCACTCTTGAGAGACAAGTTCAGTTGCAGATGGATTTTTACTGCTAAGACAAGTCATGCATCCACCACCACAACCTTTTAACCTGCCACCACACCATGGTGGGCACATCTATGCATGTGCACCACCACCACACGCTGTACCTGGCTCATTTCCACCCAACAGTACCATAACTGAGCTGCCAAGCAGCACACCCTACCCACCCCTACCTTTGCAGGGAGCAGGGCAATTTTTCTTCACACAAGCACTTTTGGAGGATGATATTTGAAATAATCTGCATCGTTACCTATGCTGGGCAATAAATAACTTATGTTGGGAGCTTTTGGGGCTGCATCTGTATGCTCAACTGTTGGCATGTTAAATGTTTTCTATTAGCTATTATGCAGCTCAAATCCTTTGTTCAAAACAGCACTTTGACTTTGACTTAAGTGTAAGAGGTCTTCCTTGTAATTTACAGCCCCCCCCCCCCCCCCTCCAAATAATCAGACCCAACCAATATAACCCCTTCAATAAAATTATCTTATCTTACATAAATAGGCTGTTGATTTTCTTTACTCATTTCAGTTATTACCAGCAAAATAGTTGCATGTTTAATCATCTGGGAATTTACCCAGATTTATTTATTTAGACAGAGATCTTAACCCCCCCCAATGTTCAGCACAAAGTTACACCGATGCATGTTCAGGATCACAGTGCATAGATTGTAAAGTGTCACATATCCTGACTTACAATTTCTGTAGATATGACACAGTCCTTCAATAGAACAGAAACCCTTTTTTATCGATGGGGAATTTAGTAAGGACTCTCCTGACCCTCTTCCTTTCTGATGTCATGCAATCAGCTCTGTAGTAAGTCTGTGTGTCTGGGTGGTTGTCCTTTTCCTGCTGAATTACTTCAGTGACTGTAATCTATCATGTCCCTGTTAGCCTCACAGTAGTTGTGGAGGACAAATCTGGCATAAATGATAAGGGGAAGGTCATTCAGATTAATGTCCACAATACTCCAAACCATGTTTTCAGTCTGCCAAAAGCACATCCAATGACCAGGGAGAGACTGGTCGTGATTGACGGCGAAAATATCGAAAATATGTGTATCATTGTTACACATCCAGTTCCTCAGGGTGTCTTGGCTGGACTGCAAGGTTCAAAGACAACACAAAACGGTTTATGCTATATGGTGATTGACAGCTAGTGGCAGGTCTTATCAGTGGGCCTCTGATCAGGTCCACTGCAGCAGCTATGTAAAAAATGCCTTCAGTAGTACTTGGGACATGTTTTACTTCGACCTCACTGGATACCAACCCTGATGTGCAGGTCATTAGGATCATTTAGATGGTCACTTTGAAACAGCACTATTTAATCCTTGTTACAAGTTCTCATCTGTAGGCAAGTGATTACAGACTGTATATAAACGATGGACGTAGTCATCGTGACATCAGCCATGGGCACTTAATCGATATTAAATGAAAACCAACATTCAGAAGATCTAATTGAAGTACTCTTGCCCATCTTTTCTTTCTAAATTCTGTCTCCTTTAAATCATGTAGTGTTTTCCAGTTGAAGTCGGAATTTTCAACTCGTCCACGAACTGGCCAAAAGTCCTGTGATGTCATTTGTTGTGAACACCACAACAATGGAGGATGTTGAGCAATGATATACCTATTGCTTAGTCTATGGCTATTTGTCACACGTGGGGGCCACGCAGCCCGTTCTCACTCCCGAGGTGTAACATATCGACCTTTTTGTCACGTCCCGCGGCGTTCCTGAGGAACGCGAAAGGAGACCTTCTGCGTTCTTATGGTACGCGGCGGGTTATGGCTGGAATCCAGTGCAATGACGCTCCCGCGGTAATAGACGTTCCAGCCCTGTATTCCAGCCCTAAACCTAACCTTATCCCTAGCCCTGACCATAACCTTATTCCTGACCTTAACCAGGACTTTAATGATGTTAAATAGCGTGTTTCTAAGCGATTTGAAGAAAAAGAGCGAACATGTGTAGATTCAGTCCAGACGGTTCTCATATTTCCTGTTTTTCCGAGGTCGTCATTTAGGCACGTGGTGGGTAGCCGAAAACGTAATATGGTGACGATTTGTCACCTAGCGTAAAATGTTACGCTTTGGGAGTGCGAACGTGTTGGGGCCACGTTGTTATTTATAAAGCCTCGTTGCCAGGTATAAAAAATATATGTTACTATAAGGTAGACTTGTAGTCAAGACCACCTAAACCAGGACCAAGACAATACCAAGACAGACCGAGTCAAGACCAAGACAAAGTCGAGACGAGACCAAGATTTTATGCATTGATTAAAGTAAAAAAAAAGGCATTTAATACTATTTTAACCCAAATTGACACCATTAATCAACTGCATAAACCACTTTGAGGGAGGAATGGTTTGCACACTTGATCAATACTCACCCATTGGCTGTGAGCCAGAGAGGGATCTTCCTGAGAAATTGATCAAGTGATTGTATGACTTGCTACAGTTATATAGCAGCAACCTGAAGATCAAGCTGAAAGCATACGCTGCTTTACTGTCCATTTAGACTGTAATGGGTTATTTTGTCATACATCACAAAATAACCATGATGTATACTGTCTTCACTAATACCTGAAACCAGAAAATCAAATAATAAACTCTAAATAAATGATAAAATTTGAAAAGTTTCTGACATCAGTGGTCATGGAAACCAAAGGCAAGACAACTGGCCTTTTTTTGGAACCACAGCAGTTGCACCACATTGGTCATTACAAATACTTCCAGTTTATACAGGGCATGAGTTTTTCTTTTTTTTTCTTTTTCCTTTTTGTTCTTTTGCCATCAGAATTATTGTCTAAAGGCCAAGAAAGATGCCCAATGGATTTACTTTACCAAATTGATCATCCCGGCCTTACCGTATTGGTCCATTCGATTGACCTTTGTCTTTATTGTTTATTTTATTTTCACTTGCTACAACACGGGACAAACATGACAAATCAACAACTGAAAATGACTAATTAATATTAAAATCTGTAACATAATGTTTGGAGTTTAGTCTGTTACTGTTGCTATTTTTACCATTTCTTCTTGGAGCAACTGTAACCCACATTATTTCCTTAGGGATCAATAAAGTATTCTGATTCTGATTGTTTCAGGATGACCTGCCATTATCCAATCACACATCTGCTTACCTCCATCTGTTGCTCGTTTCTCCTCCTCTTCTTTTCTCTTTTTTCTAAACTGAGCACCTGATGGCTTTGAACTTTTCTTGTCCATCTTGGTTTTAATTTTGCACTCCAGTATGAACAATCATCCCCCAAATCGAGGATCACCACAACATGATCTAACAGACCTACACCTTAGTTCACAGATTCACTTTGTTTATTCCTGGGATTTCATACAACCCAGGATTCAAATCATGAATACATAATGGGCTTGGATTTACAACATTATGAATGAAATGTGCTCTACTTGGAAGCAGCAGGTCTTCCTCCCCTTTCGACGGGTTGTGTATGAGACTTTAAATCATCAAATAAATATAAATTTTAAATTGTTATTGATCCCTTTACCCCGAGTCCTAAAGTGTATATTTATTTTCTTACTCTTCTTATATATACTGTTGGTTTACTTGCACTGCTGTAACTGGAGCCTCGTCGTCTCGTCTCTCTATATCCTGGACTGCATGGAGCGGAGATGACAATAAAGTTTACTTTGACTTCAGCAGCGAGCATGCGCACCGAAGGCTCTCGCGCTCACTTTTCGCTTATAGAATTTCGAAAAAGACATCGGTGCAAATTATAAGTCTGTATCATGATGTCTGGTGTTTTCGTGTTTGTTGTTTGGATTTATTTTTCTTTTATTTTGCGAGTTGGTTATTAGACGCTGCCCCAGCCGGTCAGAGAATCCCCCGCCGCCCCGCCCTCTCCTCCCTGAGCCGCAAGCAGCAGGCGCACCTCGCAAACGGAGGGCGCCCTTACTCCCAGCAAATGGGCGATAGAAAACCGATCGGTGCCTATGCCATCCCCGCTATGCGCTGGCATGACGTCGGGGCAGCATGAGTGCGAGCATTTTTTTTTGCCGGTGCCGGTGATGCCGCCCCTCACCTACGATGCCGCCCCGGGCAACCGCCCGTATCAAAAACAGCTTCTGGTGGCCGGTATTGACAACTAACTCTTATGGCTGTCTTGCTTCTCCGTAGCGTGTTTGGCATTTTTTAACCTTTATTTTTAAAAAATAAAATATTTTCCATAAAATACATTTCAAGAAAGATTTCATTGCTATTATAATTAGGCCTTTAGATTGGCACCAAGGTAGATTTTGATTCATCATTATGTTTTTTGCAGGGGCACAGTAAATGTAATAATCATAACCTATAATGGTATATGATGTGTTTCACTTTTTCCACACTAAATGTTTATTACCTTGCTAACGTAAATAAAAATACAAGCTCAGTTTGAACTAGAAAAAAAATTATTTTAGAAAGATAAACATGAACATTTATGTTGTTGGGGATGGGGAGAGAGACAGACAGGGAGAGAGGTAGTATGTGTCTGGGTGTGAGAGTCCTGCTCAGGCGGCGCAGTCGTTACAAATGGACAGACTGTGGTCCTTGCATGTATGCTTCTCACATTTGCAGCAGGTGTTGACAACTCTTCTCCTTTTGTCTTTGCAAAGTTCGCACTGCCTCCTGCCCTTACATTGAATGATGGGAGCGGTCCATGCAGCCGCTGCAGTCATATCTGTGACTACTGCTGCAGCGGCTGATGAGCGAGGAAGGCGCTCTCTCTTTGCTATGTGTGGGTTCACCAGCATTTCTCCCACTTCTTCAATGAAGAGCCTCCGTCTGCATCCTTTCTGCTTCGGCCAGGATGACTCGATTGATGTCCACAGGACGTAGGCATTGTAAAGTGAAACATCAAGGACGTTGTGGAAGAGGGCCATTGGCCAATAATTTGTTCTCCTCCTGCAGGAGTAGGTGCCAACAACCTAACAAAAAAAGAAGCATAAAACACACATATATTTTAGACATGAATATGAGCAAGAATGAATAAATATATGCATAACTGGTTCGTAATGACACCTACCATATCAAGGTTGTCGACACCTCCTTTGCATTTGTTGTAATCTTCGATTATTACAGGCTTTCTCTTCCCTTCTTTGCTCACGTCTGGGCGGCGGTGTTTTGTGCTTAGTAGCAGCACATTCTTGCCCCGTCGGGGGATGTAAGACACAAGTGTGTGGGTGTTCGTAAAAGCGAAGATGGAGGAGAAGATCTCTCTCTTTTTTGCCTGGAGCAAATGAGGTGGAAGCTCAGGCTTGTTTTGGCGAATTGTGCCAACCAGGGCCATTTTCCTCTTGAGTAGCTCATCTGCCAGTGCACAGGAAGTGAAAAAATTATCACAGGTGACAACGTGTCCCTGGAGCCCCTCTGTCATGTCCAGGACCACCCTCATCCCCTGGTTGACTTCAACACGATCTGGAGCTGCTTTGCCCGTGTACACCTGCAGTCTCCAGGCGTAGGATGTTTTGACATCACAGGCTGCCCAAATCTTGATACCATATTTGGCCGGCTTCTTTGGCATGTACTGCCTGAAGCTACACCTGCCTCTGAACGCGACGAGTTGTTCATCCACACAGAGATCTCTGTCTGGGCTGAACAGCATCTCCAGGCGGTGCGTCCACATATTCCAGACTTTGCGGAAGGGAGCCATCTTGTCAAGACGGCGTGGGGGGCGGGATAGCTTATCATCGAACCGCAGTGCTCTGCTGATGTGGTGAAACCTTTTCTCGGACATCGTAGCCCGGAAAATGCTCCGTCCCCATTTTTCACTCCAGAGGCTCTTCGTTGATTCGTGTTTTGACCTGTAAACACCGGACAAAACGAGCAGCCCCACATAAGCCCGAAACTCCTCTGCGTCTATATCTCGCCAGCCGGGAATTTTGCGATTCCCATGCAGGTTTGTCATGGACACAATATGCTTCACGATCTCATCCGTTAGAAACAGCGCGAAGCTGGATATGGGGTCAACGATTCGGAGAGTGGCATAGCGTGTAGGTCCCGGGGTCAGACCAGTGGCTGCTGGGATGTAGCGGAACGTCCTCAGCGTTTGTGGGAGACCAAGATATTTTTCCATTTTTTGACGTCCATTCTGCTTCATCAATTTTCTCTCCGTTTTCATCTCCAGCCGCTGCTGCTTCATCAATTTTCTCTTCGCTTTCATCTTCATCCGAGTCGGAACTGGACCCCAGCTGCTCTGTTTCTGCCTCCGATACCTCCTCCTCTTCCTCCTCGTCCCCAGATTCCACGGGGGATAACGCGGAGCTATCCTCGTACTCAGAGTTCATGATGACTGGATATCACGGATATTTAAATAGATTTGCTTATGCGGCCAGGAGATCGTTTCTCTTGCCTTCCCTTTTGCCAGCACATGCAGGACTAAACCGATTCAAAACTCTATCCGGTTAGTCGTGACGCATGGACCCTGCTTCCGGTCAGTCCAGCTAACGTAAAGCTACAAACATCTCTACTGTTTAGGCTACGTCCACACTTAGACTGGTATTTTTGAAAACAGAGATTTTCTGTATTCGTTTTTAAAAAAAAAAAAAAAAAATCCCGTCCACACGTGCAGTTTTGAGAAAAATATCTCAGTCCACGCGTAACCCCCCCTCCAAAAAAACAAAAACAAAGGCAAACGCTGTAATGAGCACGCCAAAGCAACAGGTGGCGATATAATCCTAAACCTTGCAGAAATGTTGGCCAATTAGAAGTCTTGAAGCCAGGGCGGGAAAGCATAAACAAAGACGGTGGAACTTTTTTTACTTCCAACTTTATTTCTTAAGAACAATAACAACAAATATAAAAAGTTTGGCTTCTTACTTGAGAACTAAAAGCATTCGAGTCTTTCCTACTAGAGTCAGTATAGCCAAATAGCACATTTTGGTAAAAAAGCACAAAATCTGATAAGACATCGCATAGAAGAAGAACTGAGTCGTACATGTGACAGACAGTGAGGTGGAATTATTCCTCAATATCACACTGGAATATGAAACAGCAAAAGAAAAAACAAACAAGAAAAAGTGGACTGGGAGACTTGTCAGGGGAAATAAGGTTAGCCTACCATACATGTATAAACGAATGCCCTACTGTATTTCAGTAGCCCAATTATAGATGCCTTTAGCACCTTTAGGTTTGACCTAGTAATGATACAGCTCTGCTTCATTTCTTTAACTACTGTGTAGCTTAACCTACACGAAGTCATC
Organism: Simochromis diagramma; assembly: GCF_900408965.1. NCBI lineage: Eukaryota > Metazoa > Chordata > Actinopteri > Cichliformes > Cichlidae > Simochromis > Simochromis diagramma. Next base: position 1,907,701 of record NW_024387398.1, read on the forward strand.
ATTATGACAGATTTATATTCATCTGAATCTGCAGTGTAACTGTGTTGGTGTTGAATCCCTACCTCAAGAATGTTGTAGAGTTAAAGTATAGGAAAAGAGAACACTTAACCTAAAATATTTAAGTGTAGCACTTAAGTAAATATTAATCTTGGTATTCCACCACTGATTTATTTTTAACATTTATTGTGGTTAATTAGTTTTTCATTGTTTTATTCTACCTTTTGTCAAGGCAAAACTCAAGGGCCACAGACAGGACAGACTTGAAAGAAGACTTTCAACTGAAACACATTTGCGTAATGTTGCAGAGGTGGACATACAGATGAAGAAAAGAATTCTGGATATGATGGTGAATCTGAGAGGCGAGCTTCTGAACATCACAGTAAATTATAAGTCACTCTTGAGAGACAAGTTCAGTTGCAGATGGATTTTTACTGCTAAGACAAGTCATGCATCCACCACCACAACCTTTCAACCTGCCACCACACCATGGTGGGCACATCTATGCATGTGCACCACCACCACACGCTGTACCTGGCTCATTTCCACCCAACAGTACCATAACTGAGCTGCCAAGCAGCACACCCTACCCACCCTACCTTTGCAGGGAGCAGGGCAATTTTTCTTCACACAAGCACTTTTGGAGGATGATATTTGAATAATCTGCATCGTACCTATGCTGGGCAATAAATAACTTATGTTGGGAGCTTTTGGGGCTGCATCTGTATGCTCAACGTTGGCATGTTATAATGTTTCTATATAGCTATATCAGCTCAAATCCTTTGTTCAAAACAGCACTTTGAACTTTGACTTAAGTGAAGAGGTCTTTCTGTAACTTTACAGCCCACCCCCCTCCGAAATAATCAGACCCAACCAATATAACCCCTTCAATAAAATTATCTTATCTTACATAAATAGGCTGTTGATTTTCTTTACTCATTTCAGTTATTACCAGCAAAATAGTTGCATGTTTAATCATCTGGGAATTTACCCAGATTTATTTATTTAGACAGAGATCTTAACCCCCCCAATGTTCAGCACAAAGTTACACCGATGCATGTTCAGGATCACAGTGCATAGATTGTAAAGTGTCACATATCCTGACTTACAATTTCTGTAGATATGACACAGTCCTTCAATAGAACAGAAACCCTTTTTTATCGATGGGGAATTTAGTAAGGACTCTCCTGACCCTCTTCCTTTCTGATGTCATGCAATCAGCTCTGTAGTAAGTCTGTGTGTCTGGGTGGTTGTCCTTTTCCTGCTGAATTACTTCAGTGACTGTAATCTATCATGTCCCTGTTAGCCTCACAGTAGTTGTGGAGGACAAATCTGGCATAAATGATAAGGGGAAGGTCATTCAGATTAATGTCCACAATACTCCAAACCATGTTTTCAGTCTGCCAAAAGCACATCCAATGACCAGGGAGAGACTGGTCGTGATTGACGGCGAAAATATCGAAAATATGTGTATCATTGTTACACATCCAGTTCCTCAGGGTGTCTTGGCTGGACTGCAAGG